>NC_134463.1:16675000-16975000 GCF_047948215.1 Lycorma delicatula | reverse complement strand
TTCTTCTGGCGCTTCATCTACCGCCATTCCTCAGAAAGACCTCAAGATGGTGGTGAGGATTTGGAAGCCAGGGATGCTGGACCTACCCGGTGACAATTTTTTGAGAGATCCCTTTAGAGCGATCTTTGTAGTCTGCTGCATAGGTGGTGCAGCAAGAAATTTATTTGCCAATGTAGTGATTAAAATGGTTTTTGGTAAATCACTGTCAGACTTACCACGTAATACCATGTAATACCCTTCTTCTTGCCTGTATTTATACTTAGCTCTGAAATAATTGCTGTGAGTAAGGCAACTTGATCAGACAGAATCTGAAACAAGCTGCTTTAATTCACTGAGGATCCACACTGTTTATAACATGCATTTCCAGGGGCTTGGCTTGCTGTAGTGCCCAAAACAGCAGGGTTAGGACTTAGCAGGGTTAGAAGGAGCAGGTTTAGGAGTTATTTACTACTTAGAAGGTCACAAAGATACTTTTACAGTGTCTTTGTGACCTTCTTTTGCACATCTAGCACATATTGCAGTGTTCAAGCACGAAACTGTAGTATTGTCATACCTTTGATACTGGAAACATTGCAATGGGTTAGGAATGAATGGTTGTACTCACGTAACCTACTTTAACATACTCTGGTGGCATGAATTGGTTGAACATTACAACTAAGGAAAGGAGTAGGCAATTTCATTTCATTCTTATTTTTCATTATTCTCTTCACATCTGTAACACCTTGGAGATAAAGCTCTTCAGTAATTTCACTATCATCCATCTCTAGAAGATCCTAGCAAAAAATTACTCCTCACCTAGTATTCAAAGTTTTGTGGCATACTGCACTTATACTTATATCACCCATTTAGTTAGATGTAAGAGCGATAGACTCAGCTCATCACTAAAACTTCTTGGAAGAACCACTTGAACCTGTTACTACCTTATTTATTAGGAAGAACTACAAATTTACTCTGAAGAACTACAAATCTAGTGCTTGTAAATTATAGGTGGGCTTATTACCATTTTTTTTTTGTAATGTATCCTAGTCAGACAAACCTGAGCGAGGTCTTTTCACTAGACTAATATTGGTAGTTTTTTTAGATGGACCATCAACAATCATAATATTTTTCTGTGGATTTACTAATTTAAATACGTGGGAAATACAAGACCACTCTGTAGAGCCCATGTGTATGGAGACTAGAGTTATATATAATTGGGTTCACCCAGAAGACTCACTATATAGAGTAATCCACCCATCGGCACAATAGTTTCCACCTCGGTTACGGTTGCATTTCATAAGGTGTAACTCCACCGAATGCAAGTGTAAGAATGTAAGCAGAAATAGTGCAAGATGTTGTGTAAGGATATATGTTGTAATTTATGTATTGTTCTTGGTGTAGTGTATGTGTATAGCGTAAAAGATTCAGCAGCTCAGTGTGTAGTGGGAAGAAAAGCTGATAAGGCAAGGGCCATGAGGATCCTGTAAAAATGTTCAAGGTGTACATCTGAGTGTCAGTATGATTTAGAGGGAGTGGTTCTACCAATGATTCTGTTCAGGTCTGTGTTTCAGAATATTTCTGTCCTATATAAATATTGTCCTTGAAAATTGAAAATTATATAAAGTAAAATGTACAAATATATTATTGATTTAATATTAATTTAGAGAATATTAATTTTCAGATAAAAATATCAAGTACTTACATTACTGGTAAGGTCAATAAAAAGTTGTTTATGCCAAACAGCAGCTTCAGCTTCTTTACATATATCTGCCATTGTTTTAACACATTCCAAAGGATATTCTCCTTTGGCTGTTTCACCTGACAACATAACACAATCGGCACCATCCAATATTGCATTGGCAACATCTGATGATTCAGCTCGAGTTGCTCTTGGTTTCTTCACCATTGATTCAAGCATCTGGGTTGCACAAATTGATGGTTTTCCAACCTGAAAAAATTAATACTGTATTATACAATTTATTTTATCACTTAACTGGCTCAAAAAATGACAAAAAAAAAATTAAATTTTAAAAACAATTGTAAAATATTCTATTTTATATTGTTTTTGTACTTTCAACAATTTATAATCTTATCAATATATTGCATACAATATTAGTAATTTTATGTGTAAAACATAAAAAATGAAAAATTAAAATAAGGAACATATATTTTTTACTCAGAATTAAACACTTATGACAGAAAATTATAAGATAAGAGCATAAAATTAAATTTTTATGAAAGGATACTGAAAACTAGATAAAGACAGTTTAGATGCAAATTGACTAAATTGTAAGCTGCTAAATCTGGCTCCATATCTAAATATCAATATTTCCACAAGTCACTCACTTATTCACCTTCAATATTCACATCCTTGTTTCCAATCTCATTATTAGATTTTATACCTGCATTTCATCATTCTTTCCAGTGTCCTGGTCATATCTTAACCAGTACCCTACTTGCCTTTCATCATATTTAGGAGCTTAAGAACATCAGCTGACTCAGCTACTAAACTAGTCACAAATTAACTGCTAAGAACAGAGGAATTATCTAGCCTTGGTCAATAAATTTCAAATTTCACACCTGATGAATGAATATAAATTTGGGCAAGTTATCTTTCTTTATAAAGAAAGTAGTCTTAAAAATTAACTGTATTGTTTAAAATGTTTCTTCTACAAAAACGTTTTACTACACTCTGAAATCCATTAATTAATTTCTTTTTGCAATAATGTTGATTGTTAATGTAGTAAAAACATAATGAATGTATAAATGGAAATAAACCAAATATGAGAAAAATGTATGAATAATTTATGATAAATAATATACACGTTAAGTACAGTTTAAATTTATTTAGATTAGTATGAAAAAATAAAACAAATATAATTGCAAACCCAGCAGATTTGTATAACTTTTCTGACTTCACCAGTAAAGTTATCACAACTCTTTTTGTCACATGAGAGAGTTATCACACTCGGACTATTTTTCGTCCCCACTTACAAGGGTTTGATTAAAACCAAACACTATCACAAACTAGCTAACAGCCATTAATATATGTGAAAAATATTTGTACACTTTGATTAAAATTTTGAGTACAAGACCCTTGAAGTCTGTATCTCTCAGTCTAAACAACCAATTATAATCAAAATTAAACTACCAATGGGCTCATTTACAAAATTATCATGCCAAATCTAATTATCTATTTTCCTTATATAGAATTACTGTAGATCTATACGCTATAAATACAGATTGGTAAGTAATAATGTAAATATAACTTTTTTTTTTAAAAACTTGACTTACAATGGAAAATGGAAAATAAAATAATCAAACTTTCCCACGCTGCCTTCCTAGACTTCTGTTTTCAACTTTATTTTCCTTAAGAGGACTTATAAAGCACATTGAAAAAAAACATGAAATACTGTAAACTTAAAAAAATATATAAACATTTTAAAATACAGAATCATAACTATACCTTATTACAACGAGCAATTATTGATTTCTGTGAAAGAAAGACTTTTTCAGGAGGTATTTCAATTCCTAAGTCCCCTCTGGCTATCATGATACCATCAGCAGCATGAATAATTTCATCTATGTTATTCAAACCTTGTTGATTTTCAATTTTGGCAATTATTAATATCTTTTTACCCTCTTCACCTGGAAACAAAAATTTACTTATTATATATATAAAGTCCACAATTAAAAAGACTAAAAATACTTTTATCAAATAATGGTGTCACTGATTGTTTATAAATACCCAATTTATTTCTTTTTATCAATATAGGAATGCTATTTGATTAAGTCTCCAATAGAAAAGATAAGAATAAGTTTCCTTATCACAATGACATAAATTTAACTCTGTATTTAAAGTTTTGCTAAGCTACCTAAAGAGTCAGTTCTGTGTTTTTATTGTAAAAACCATTTAATTTTGCTACAGATGTTTAATATGAATGTTTGGAATTTTTATATCTAAAAAACACGATGCCACTGGGTGGCATTCAACCAGGAAGCAGGGCATGTCACAATGGACATGCAAACTACAATGGACACAGCACCTTCATAAAACAGACAGCATTGTATGGCATGGCAATAAACGTACCTACTGGTTACAAGAGTCAATGTGTGTCCATACATCACTGAAAAATTTGAACTTCAGCTTCATGACTGTCATACCTTTTTTTATATGGTTACTATCAAGTGTTGAACGGAGTCACTGTGAATTTCTGTGGATATGGGTCTGAATACAGTAATCAACTGGAATAATTTCATTAGAAAAGTGTTTGTTGATATACTGAACAGCACAGGCCGTTGGGAAAATGGTATGGTCATTTTTGGTGGTGTTTATCGTGAAATGGTGAGTGTTGGATTGTGAAAGTTGCTGACAGATTAATTCAAACCCTGCTGAATGTTATTAAAATAACATTAATGACTGGAACATATTGCACTCTGATTCCTGGCATGTATACCAAACTGATGTACTGGTGACAGCAGGGATCTACCATTATACTGTGAATTATTGGTAAAATTTCACTGATCTGGTAGTGCTCATATTCAAACAATCGTATGCTTGAGAGAATGTGAAATAACAGAAAAAAAGGCCAGGAACTGTCAGGCATCACGTGAAATAATCCTACTTTGCCAAATTCATATGGTGTCACCTAACAGGGGGTGTCATGCTATGTAACAGTCAGTAAGAAACTTTTCTATGATCTTAAGTTGAAATAATGCAGTAGCTGAAAATTAACAATGAATAAAAAAATTTGTGTGAAAAAGCCACAGATTCTAGGAGAACAAGTGATGGCGAGTAGTCAATAAAAATACCAGATAAACTTTATATACAATGTAGTAATCAGTTGATGAATTACAATTATTCAGAAAGGTACCAGCAAAATTTACTAGATTGGGGAAAATATGAATTTATAAGGATAGATAACATTACAGAATTTCAAAACATAAAATAAGTAAATGTATCAAACCCACTCTTTTCTAGCATATTGTGGTAAAATTTCAGGATTCTACTCAAAGAGGGGTTCCCTCTCCAAGCTGTGGGAAATTCAAAAATTCTTCTGGACTATCTACTGCTTGTTATAAAAGATGGCAAAAAAGTCTGTAAGTTGACCATCCAACCTGTTAATTCTTCCATTTTAAATCGTGGTTAATAATATCCTGTCTCCCCTATAAATATACTAGAATTCCAACCTTATTGGCAATCCATTTTGAGCAAGTGTGGCGATTATGCTCAAACCTTTGTTATTGTTAATCATGATATATGTTACTGAAGTAAAATCTTCTGGATTAGAGCTACATTCAGATGACCTCTGGGTTGGTCACACAGAAAAAACCAGCCTACAGAAAAAAGAAATAGGAATTTGTGCTTACAGCTGCTGCTCGTTAAGCAACAAAACACAACTGAAGAAACCAAAAGAATTGTGAAATGTTTAGTGGGAAGTTATTGGACTGAGTGAAGTTAAACAGCAAGATGAAAATTACTTGCAGCTACAGTCTAGTAACACGCTTTACCATATAAGAGATTCTAATATAAACACAAAGGGTATTGCATTTTTGATCAATAAGAAGTTGGTATATTTCTCATGAAAAAATAGAGGGTC
The DNA here is from genome assembly GCF_047948215.1 of Lycorma delicatula. Lineage (NCBI taxonomy): Eukaryota > Metazoa > Arthropoda > Insecta > Hemiptera > Fulgoridae > Lycorma > Lycorma delicatula. The sequence goes on along the minus strand of NC_134463.1, from coordinate 16,969,421 downwards.
TATCAGTTTGTGTGGCTGGGCTTGAACTCAATTAACCAACTGCTGATAATAAAAGCATAACTATCAGCATTGAGTTATGAAGATGAGGACGTTGAGGCAGTATATGAAGAGGGTAACAGCAAAAGATATTGCTGGGACCATCAAACAGAGTCAGAGAAGAAAATTATCTGAAAACACTAAAGAACTTTTAATGAAATTAAAGGGCTGAACCAAATAAACGCTACTGAATGCACTGAAGTTTGTAAGATTATAAAAAAGAGAATTAAGGAGGACATCAAAAGAACTATAATGAAAAATTTGTAAGGGCAGCTATCGAGAATAAGGAAGTCTAAACAGAGACTTTTGTTGGGGAAAAGACAACTGTTTACTCTGAGAATGAGTAAGCTAAAAATCAAAAGGGACATTCTACATCACATAAAATAATTCTATGAATGCCTGTACAAGAACGAATACAAAGATTTGAAAATGCCAGAAATCCTTCACTGTGAGATTAAAGTTAAGACTCTGTGTTATTTAAGTGAGTTATTTAATTTTCAAATGATAGTTTCTCACTTTTTTTTTGTTACTCCATTTTAAATGAATTTTTAACTATGGTCTTATTATGCTCTTGTTGTTCAGTCTTATGTCAATGACTCAACATGTGTTAATACAATATTAGTATACATAATGTTATTACAAGTTCAAATATTATAATAAAATTAATTCACAATATACAATAATAAAGACTATATTTATATAATTGAATCAGCAAAACAAAAGATTTAGAATAATTAAACCTAACCATGGTACAAAACCAAGGCAGCAATTATTTGACATCCCATTAGAATAGCAATAAAAGATATCAATAAGGACAAAGCAGTAGGGGACGATAGACTGATTACAGATGTATTAAAACTGACAGAGAATGAAACAGACATCTATCTAGCCTGAATTTTTACCCAATGGCTTAAGGATGGATTAATTCCAAGCCAATGGAAAAAAAATCATTTACAATTCTCCTATACAAAAAAGGTAACAACGAAGACACAAAAAATTATCGCCCAATAAGGTCTTCTTCCAGTTGTAAACAAGGTCTTCACTAAAGTCACTAATAACCGAGTAAGTAGATTACTGGAAGAGTAAGCTGGTTTTCTTAGCTGATTAAGCAATACGGATCACATCCATGTACTATGTGAAGTAATAACTTGAACAAAAGAGAACTATTGCCTCTTTGCCTACCATTGGTCAACTTTGAAAAGGCATTAGACTCTATCAATCATTCAACATTTATAACAGGCTTTTTAATGTTGGGAATAAACACGGAATACTGAGATATTGAATAGTATCTACAAAGATTCATCAGCACTCGTTAATGATGGAGAAAGTATTATAATTTTAAAAATGAAAGACTGGTGAAACAAGGTGGCTCAATATCCCTGAACAAATTTACAGTCAGCAGTCCTAGAAATGAGATTTAAAAAATTAAATGGAATGATAAGCAAGTAGAGATCAAAAAAGAGAATTAACAAATTAAGATTTGATGATGACATTGTACTAGTTGCTAATGATTTAACAGAACTGTAAATGCTCATGAATGATCTCGTTGCAGTCTGTGAAGAAGTTGGCCTCCAGATTAACTCTTTAAAAGCAAAAGTAATGTGTAATCAGTGGTTAGCACGTGAAATAATTACAGTGGAGGACAACAGATTGTAAAGTGTTGAAGAATAAATCTACTTGGGACAACTTATCAATATGAATAACTCACTACTTCCAGAAGTCCTATGACATATAAAACTAGGATAGAGAAATTTGGACAGTAACTCACAGTGTTCAATCTAGAATGCCTGTGACTTTAAACAAACAAATATTAGATCAAAGTGTGCTGCCATTACTTACTTATAGCTGTCAAACATGGACACTAGGCAATGCAATAAAGAGAAAATTAAGATCAGCACAAAAAGGAATGGAAAGAAGTATGCTGGCACTGACTATACTAGATAAACAGTAGTCAGTAATAAATCTATTACAAAAATAACACAGATGTGCTGGAGTATATAAAATATTTAAAGTGGCAGTGAGCAGAGCACACTGCATGAAGAGAAGATGGCCATTGCGATGGTTTTCGTGTTGGACTAGTTTCCAAGATATCTGGCACAGCCAAGAGGAAGACTTGTAAATCAATGAGATAAAGAAATTAAAGGGACTGCCAGAATCAAAGCGGCAGAGGGCTCAAGATAGAGAGGCACAGAGGAGACTGGAGGTGGACTTTATAAGGGAGTGATTAGCAGGAGTAACCCCGAAAGAGGCTACATCCACAACAAATTGATATGGCTGAATAATAGCAAGTAAGTGGGGGATGAAACAGGGATTAATTTTCTTTTGATTAAGGCAACAGTTGACACATCAAAGCTTCCCCAAAACTTAATTCTAAATATTGGTTTCAGCCAAAAGATATGGCCTTTATTTTTTAGAACAAAAAAAACAATTTTCAGGTTGTCTTTAGAGCCGTATCAACAGTTAATGCCATCAAATCTTATTAGATCTAGAAAAAGTGTTTCTGAAGAGCTATTCAAATTAATTGAAGGAAAATGTTGGCATAGGAGCAACCACCTGCTACATGAGAATCCTTGGCTCTACAGTGCATGCATCATATTTGCTATTAAAAAATTTAAAGGGAACATCTTGGATCATAATGTTAGCTCAATTTCACATGATGAAATTTCTCAAGTGAAATTAAGGAAAAGCGGCTGCATTTGGCAAAAAAAAAAGTTATTTTCCATCAACACAATACTCCAGCTCACTCGTCAATCATTGCAATGCCAACAATCAATGAATTACAGTTCAAATTACTCTAAACCTCCCATATTCACCTGATCTGGCTCCCTGCGACTATCACTTGTTTCCTAACATAAAAAAATGGCTTGGAGGAAAGAGATTTTTGACCAATAATGAATTTACTGCCGCTATAGATGGTATTTTAATGAGTTGGATAAATTGATGAACTGGCATAAGTGCTCTTAAGGAGTGGGCTAAGTATTTAGACCTTAATGAAGATTATGTTGAAAAAATAAATCAATGTACCCAGAAAAGTTTTTTCTTAACCAGGCCCGAATTTTTCAACCTGCCCTTGAAAGTGTAAAATCTGTGCAAGTAATTTTCTTTGAAAAACTTGTATATTATATATACAAGTATATTGTATATTTACTTTCTACCAGCACTTTCTAAAATAAATTTAATCCCTAACTCTGATAAGTTGTACTGTACCTACAGCTAAAAAAGAATAAATTCTTACCTAGAATATTACGAATTTCTGTAATGGCTGAAGCAGTTCTAATGAAGGAAGCAAATACCATATCAACACCCTGTTCAACTCCAAATCGGAGATCAGATTTATCTTTTTCAGACACAGCAGGAAGATCAACAGGAACATTAGGAAGATTAACACCTTTCTTGCTTCCGAGCGCACCTCCATTTTCAACAGTACATAATAAATTATTGGCACCAACTTGCTTAACAATTAAAGAAATAAGTCCATCATCAATATATACCCTGTTACCCGGTTTGACAACTTTGGTGATATTGTCATAGTCTACATACAACTCCTTATCAGTACATTTCTCAGCAGTAGCCTTATCTGTTGTTAAACGTATAGTCTCGCCTTTCTTCAATTCTACTTCAGCAGAGCCACCCTAAAATAAAAACAAATTGTAATAAAATACTATGTTCATATAAGAAATTAGCACCAGAGATAATAGATCAAAGCCCTGCATTGCTAAATAAGTGAAAAAGAACAGGTAAAATAAGTTAATTAAATTGTTACTGACATAATATACAGGTTGTTTTCACACTTGCAACAAAATTATGTTGATTACCAGCATATTAACACTACCCCCTTTGATGATTTTTGTAACTGTTATATTTTGAACTGACAAATAATATTCCTCAGTAAAATTCAATGAACCTAAAATTTAATATATTTTCTGATTTTACTTATAGCAAAATTAAGCTAAAGATGTTTAAGTAATTAATTTTTCCATTTATTACAAGTTAGAGAACAATAAGTGACAATCCCTCAAAATGGTTGTACTTTGCACAAATCAACGAATCATTCACAAGAGGTTTTACTGAAAAGTATGCATATTTATGTAAATACATTGTCCTTTATGTTAATGAACATTAGTATTATATTAAACAATACTAAAACTACAAAAGAAATAGTGGTTTTTACCAATAAACATTCAGAAGTAAGTTCTATTCTTAAGTAGTGCTGGAGCTGCAATTGTGTATGTCAGCTAAGTTTGAAAATTCATTGGCAAATCTTACCATTCACCATTCAATACATTTACGGATAAGATTTTTAATGTGTTTTTATAATGGTCTAAACCTTAAAGTGAAAACTCTTGCTGCATGTATAATTCAGTCTGTGATCCATTTCTTGAGTATGAGAAATACTGAACTGGCTGTAATTCACAACCAAGTTTGTGATATTAATGGAGAACATGCAATCAGTAATTAAATATCATAAAGGGACAAGGGTGCAATTTTTTAATTGATATAAAAAAAAACATGCAAAATGGTGAATGGAGCACGCAAAAGTTTTTAGTAGAACATTAATTTGGTATGTGCAACTAAATAGAAGATTGGAGAGAACAAATGATTTATCATGACATCATTCTCTTTACATTTTCCAGAAATCTCGTGTTTACTTCTTCATGAAACTGTATCTAAAACCTAAAAAAAGTGTCCATGCTGAAAATGAACAAGTTTACAGAACACAAAATAAAATAGCAGGGCAGTATATTAAAACTCTTTGACATAATAGAGAGATTGCTCTCTTATCAAAGGCCACTTCATCATTGTCTATATTTATGAAATTCAAGCAAATGCTTTCTACTCAGGTTTTGTGTGTAATTTTTTTTTTAGACAAGAGGAGTTCTGCTTATGGACTTCTTGCATCAATGCCCCATAATCAGTTTAAGAGTCTATTGTGAAATGCTTTAAATAACTATCATGCAATCTAGAATAAGCAATGTAGATTTTTATCCAAATGATTACAACCCCTGGAGCAATTCCCAGACTTCGTATCAAGCAATATTTATCTGTTGTAGCAACCAACTTCTTTTGGTAGCCAGCAGTTCCAGTCATAATGTCAAACAAGTCATTAACATACACTTTGAACCACAGATTGCACACTTTTTATTTTAAAGGGCCTTTTTACTTGTACCTGATGCCTCGCTATGTGTATGTAGTGGATGTGTATATGGTGGTGTGTAAATGTGTATATAGTGTGTATGGTGGAAACTACATATACAAGCAATGCAAGGTGTATATTTTAAATAGCAATAAAACTGCTTTGTAAGATATTAATTTTATATACATCAGAACTTACTTTCTCGCTGAACCTTGTAGTAATGATGTATATTAATGCATTTTATTTATACATACACATATATTTAGATCTTTATGGAAGACATGATAATATTGCCTCTTGTTTTAATCTGGAATATTCTAAGTTCAATCCAAGACAAACTTGGCTTTTTCACATGCTAAAAAACTTACCCATAAGAAAATCTGTGCAAAGCAATTGTAAAGGCATGAGTCAGATATCACTAGAATGATATACAAATAATAATGATTTCTAATTGTCTGATTCTAAATAGTGATTTATCTTGTCAACACAATCCTGAATTAATGAATCATTAAAATGAAATATACTTATTATTGAGCCATTTAATTTATAAACCTTTTTTTGCCCTAAACTATTTTAATAATTACTAGTTATTAAACATAGTTATATAAACAGTAGCGTGCAAATTAATCCAAACACAGATTTTATTAAATAAAACATAACTTTAGAAAAAATCATACCTTTTCAATTTGTGAATAACTAGTATAATTAATACGTCTTCCTTTATTCTTAAATCACTTCAGGTGTACGATTTGGTATCAATTCAACAAGTATAATGCATGCTTTTTTATCTCTTCATCATAAAACCATACTGATATTTTGCCTTAATGCAGTCAATTTTTGTGGTACAATTCATTTTTGAGTTGGTTTTTGACTACTGCCCAAAGATTTTCAATTGGGTTTACATCTGGGGAGTTGTCTGGCCACAGGAGCACTTCAATGTTTTGTTCTTTGAAAATCTGTCAATTTTTTTGGCAGTAGGCACGATGCCAAATTTTCTTGGAATACTCTGTTGTCTTGTAAGATTTTGTTTTGAATTTGTATCACAACTCTTTCTTTCAGAATTTTAATATTTCAATCACCTACATCTACTGGAATTAATGAACAAGGGCCTTCAAATGTGAAGAAATCAACACTTTTTTCTGGCAATGTTTAATTGATTGAAATGAACCCTTGTATTGTTATTTGATGCTTTTCTAATATTTGGAACTCTTGCCCTTGAACTTAAAAATGTGACTCATCAGAAAACAACATTTTTCCAGCCTTCTTTGGTCCAGTTAGCATGTGCTTTGGCCAATAAGTGCCATTTTTTACACATTGCTGGTGTTAAAAGCTGCTTTTTACCTGGCCGATGAGCTTTCCATCCAGCTGCAAGAAATCAGCATCTAACAGTTGTCATGTGTAAATCTGTTCACTGGGTGCTAATTCTTGATTTAAGTCCACAGAAGATAATTTTTGTTTTATGGCTGCATTTGCCTTTCCTTTTAGGTGAAAAAGGATCAGTCTCTTTAAATTATTTTAAAACAGCATTCACTGTTCCTACTCCAACACAACACTCAGAAGCTATTGGTTGTTGTGTCATACTGGTATGCTCAGAAAGAGAAACAATTTTTGAATGCTTCCTTGAAGTTATATCAATTATTATACAAATATATAGACACAGAACAAAAATATAATTTTCTAATAAAAACTGAAATTGCAAAATAACCAAACATCAACTACCTCACATCACTCTGACAACTTAAAGAATGAGCGTCATCAAGCAGTATAGCCACAACATAGAAATAAACAAAAAATCCCCTGTGCTTGGATTAATTTGCATTCTACCTATATGGTAAAAATTTCAAGAGACTGTTGATGGTTAAGTATTTTCCTATACTAACCCCTTCTAATAAGCCAGTTCTTATTTCAGGTCCTTTTGTATCTAAGGCGATAGCGACTGGAACATGAAGACCAACTTTTTTACCATAATTAGCAGCAGCTTCACGAACATTCTTAACAGTATTAGCATGATATTCATGTGATCCATGAGAGAAATTCATACGGGCAATATTCATTCCAGTATCTATCATCTGTTCAAGCTTACCAACATCTACTGATGCCGGTCCTGAAATTTAAAATAGACATTATAATAATTATAATAAATCTATGTAGTTTAAATTTAAACAAAATATTTACCCCACCAGTACAACAACAAAACACCATGGTTTTATCTCATTTTGATATTACTGTCTCAAGATCCAATCTTCTTGTACATTAAAAGGTAAATTATTTAATAAAAATATTTTTTCATCAACAATCATCAAGGAATTTAACTCCTTGCTTTGAACATTCCAATCATAAATAAATGAATACTAAAGTAGCATAATTTAAAGGACAAAAATCATATTAGTTTTAATATAGACATTTTTTTTTTTTTAATTCTTTTATTACATGCTGTTTGAATATACGTAAACATTATTTCAACATATATAAGATTTTTTTTATTATAAAGTTATCAGTGGAAAAATTATATGATATTTGATGTTAAGTATTAAAAGAATTTATTGATACATTTTATCAAATGCCACTTTTTGAGGCACAATTATTTCTGATTTATTGCATCTCCACATCTAAATTCTATGTTAAGTTTATATTAATTGCTGTTTACCAGATACTTTGTAATCATTACTTTAATTACTACATGTACACAGTATTTTATGTTTAGTTATTGCAATTAATATTCTTTTCTTTTATTTTTTATAACAATTATTAATTATATAAACTAACACCTGAATTTAATATTCATTCAGTATTGAATAGTGAACATATAAGTATATTTCCATATGTCTTCAAGTGATTGCATTTAAATTTCATAATATAAAATATTTATTTCAGAAATTCTCTCTACTTGTCTCTGATAGTAAAATCCATGTCTTTGTTCATGATGAAACAATGAGAAAATGGACACCAACACATGGGGATAGTTCATGCTGCAATATAAAACTGATACATTAGCCCATACAACACACAAGATTTACTCTCGGATTATTACAATGATAATTGTTAATATTTTTTCTGTCCATTTTTTATGTTGCCTCTAATTTTTTATTAACGCAACATGTTGAAACCAAATTGTAAAAAAAAAACTTTGTGTTTAATTGTGTAATATATATTATTATATGTATAATATAGTACAATATATATATATGGGTCCCTCTATGAATCATGAGACCTAGCCAATGGTGAGGGGGCTTGAGGGCTCAGTGATTCAGAGTAGCTGGACCGAAGATGCAACCATATCAGAGCAGTACCTGTTGAGAGCCAGACTAGAGCAACAGCTCTTTCAGTAGTTGTTAAGGGCGTAGGTCAGGAGGACTTAAACAGCCATATCAACATCACTCAATCTTCTGAGTACTGCGCAGCTGAAAGAAATGGAAAACTACAGCTGCTTTTTTTCCAAGAAAATTTAACTCTCTGTATTTTCATATAACAAAGATGGAGGCATCTCCCTTGGTAAAATATTCCGTAGGTATAAATAGTTTAAATATAGATGTAGTAGGAATTAGTGAGGTTCGGTGGGAAGAGGAAAATGACTTTTGGTCAGGTGATTTTAGAATAATTAACACAACTTTACATAAAGGGGCGGCAGGAGTAGGTTTTGTAATGAACAAGAAGATAGGGAAGGAAGTAGAGTATTTCAAAATGCATAGCAACAGAATCATTGTAATAATGATTAAATCAAACCTAAGCCGACAACAATTGTTAAAGTCTATATGCCTGCAAGTGCCCATGATGATGATATGTAGTGTGTGCATACGAAGAAATTGATGAAGCAATTAAACACATAAAAGGGGATGAGAATTTAATAATAGTTGGAGAATGGAATGCAAGCATTGGAAAAAGTAAGGAAGAAAATATTGTGGGTGAACATGGACTGGGGAAAAAGGGGGCCGACTTATAGTTTTGCACGAAGTATAATTTAGTAATTGCCAACACCCAGTTTAAAAATCATAATGAAGAATATACATATGAAAAAGGCCAGGTGAAACTGCAAGCTATCAGATAGATTATATCATGGTTAACCAAAGATTTAGAAATCAACTCGTCGACTGCAAAGCTTACCCTGCAGCAGACATTGATAGCAACCATAATTTAGTGATAATGAAATGTAGATTGGGGTTTAAACCTAAAGAAAAGGTGTCAGATGAATCGGTGGAATTTAGAGAAGCTTGAGGAAGAGAAGCTAAAGAAGATTTTTGAGGAGGACATCGCAAGAGTAAAAAAAAGATAAGGTAGAAAATATAGAAAAAGAATGGGAGAATGTTAAAAAGGAAATTCTTAAATCAGCAGAAGCGAACCTAGGCGGAACAAAGAGAACTGGTAGAAAACCTTGGATGTCAGAGGATATATTGCAGCTGATGGATGAATGTAGAAAATGTAAGAATGCTAGTGATGAAGAAAGTAAAAGGAACTGACAACAATTAAGAAATACTATAAAAAGGAAGTACAAACTAGCAAAAGAGTGGATTAAAGAAAAGTGTTCAGAAGTCGAAAGAGAAATGAACAATGGTAAAATAGACAGAGGATGCAGGAAAGTTAAGGAAAATTTTGTGGTACATAAATTAAAATCTAATAATGTGTTAAACAAAGATGGTACACCGATTTATAATATGAAAGGAAAGGTCAATACATGGGTGGGATATACTGAAGAGTTATACAGAGGAAACGAATTAGAAAATGGTGTTATAGAATTAGAAAAGGAAGTTGAGGAGGATGAAAGAGGAAAAACAATATTGAGATCTGAATTTAAGAGAGCATTAAAAGTTTTGAATGGCAGAAAGGCTCCAGGAATAGATGGAATACCTGCAGAATTACTGCGCAGTGCAGGTGAGAAAGCGATTTATATCAAAAAGTGTTATAGTCATGATAACAAAGAAAGCAGGAGCAGATAAATGTGAATACACAATTAGCTTAACTAGTCATGCATAAAAAATCTTTAGTTAAGATTTTTTACAGGGGCAAGGGAAGCAATTTTAGCACTCAGATTAATAGTAAAAGGAAGATTAAAGAAAAACAAACCAACATACTTGGCATTTATAGACCTAGAAAAGGTATTCGATAACGTAGACTGGAATAAAACATTCAGAATTTTAAAAAAATTAGGGTTCAAATAAGGAGATATAAGAACAATTGCTAACATTTACAGGAACCAAATAACAAGAGTAATAATCAAAGAAATAAGAAAGAAGCCGTAATAAAAAAGGGAGTCTGAGAAGGATTTTCCCTATCCCAATTACTTTTTAACCGTTACACAGAACTATCAGTTAATGATGTTACAAACAATTTAGATCCCAAGTAACAGTACAGGGTGAAAAGATCAGCAAATCACAGTACCTTTAATTCTAGCCAAGAGTAAAAAAGCTTAGAAGAAACAATTAATGGCACGGATGAAGTCCTACACAAGAACTACTGGATGAAAATAAACTAAGAACAAAACAAAAGTAATGAAATATAGTACAAAAAAATGAAGATGGACCACTGAATGTAAAAACTAAAAGAAAAAAGATTACGGAGGTAGAAGAATTTTGTTATTTAGGAAGCAGAATTACTAAAGATGGACGAAGCAGGAGCGATATTAAAATGCCAAATAGCACAGGCAAAACGAGCCTTCAGTCAGAAATATAATTTGTTTACATCAAAAACTAATTTAAATGTCAGGAAAACATTTTTGAAAGTATATGTTTGAAAATTTACACGGGTCAATCCATTTGAACTGACCCAATGGTGCTTGCATGTCCAATTATAAAAAAAAATTGAGACATGTAGGACTTAAAACTATTTTTTTTAAATTTTTTATTTAAGCAGTTTACCTGTGGGCAGCCATTTTTGTTATGGTGCACACACCTATATTTAGATTGTAAGGGTTTACGGAAAAAATCATAACTAAATAACTACTGTTTCTGGAAGAATGAAACAAAAAGCAATTTATTCATATTTTCTAACTGTAAAAGATTGGTCCAGTGGTTTATTTACCTATCTCTCTTCTTTCTTTGAACATGAAAAATAGTGAAATTTCATTTTTGGTAATTCTTTGAAAGGCAGGGACAACATACACAGTTTGAATAATTTTTTTTTTGTACAATAGTTTTAATTAGCACTGAACATTTCGAGTTTTATACTTACAAACTACGATTTGCAGACAGCATTGATTTTCTGTTACCATTTAAAGAAAACTGCTGCAGAATCGCATTGAATGCTTGTCAAAGTTTACGGTAAGCATGCTCTTGGTAAATCAAAGTGCTTGCTTTGAGTGGCTAAAAAAATTTCATAAGTTGCGATTTTTACATGAGAAACGAAGAACATCGAAGACCACCAATAAAGTTTGAAGACAGCGAATTGCAAGCATTGTTGGATGAGCATAACGCTCAAACGCAATAACAACTCACGGATCAATTAAATGTAACACAAGAAGCTGTCTCCATACGTTTGAAAGCCATGGGAAAGATCCAGAAGATGGGTTCCACATGAACTGAATGAAAGACAGCAAGAAAACTGAAAAACCACTTGCAAAATGCTGCTCGCCAGGTACAAAAGAAAGTCATTTCTCCATCGAATTGTGACAGATGATAAAAAGTGGATATATTTTGAGAATCCTAAGCGTAAAAGATCATGGATAACTCCAGGCGAACTATCGACATCAATTTCAAGATCAAATGCTCTGTGTTTGGTGGGATCAGAAGGGTGTGATCTATTATGCGCTGCTAAAACCTGACAAAACCATTAATTCTGAATGCTATCACAACAAATGATCAGTTTGAATCAAGCATTAAGTGAAAAACAACCAGAATATAAAAAAAGGCAACACAAAGGGATTTTGCTTCATGATAATGCACCATCACACACAGCAAATCCGGTCAAGGAAACGATTGAAGTGTTCAGTTGGGAAATACTTTCACATGCAGCTTGGGACACGCATTTGCTGAGCAGCACAGCGCTTCAATTCTTATGAAAATTTACAAAAATGGCTCGATGACTAGTATGCCTCAAAAGAGCAACAGTTTTTTTGGCGTGGCATTCATAAACTGTCAAGAGAGATGGGGAAAATGTATAGCTAGCGATAGACAATATTTTGAATAAAATATTTATAATTTTCATGTAAAAAATGAGTATTTTCTATACAAAAATTCCAGTCATATAATTTATAGATATATAATTTATTTATATATTATTATAAAATTCATTTTAATCCTTACTTTTAATCCTTTAAATTTAAAAAAATTTAGAAATTAGTTTTTAGATATTCACATGAAGATTACACACACCAAAAAATCAAGTTAACTTCTAAAACTTGGAATTTCAAAAAATTCCTTTTTAGTGTGCATTTACTAAAAAACATGTCATACAATTTTCGTCAATTTATCTTCAGTAGTTTTTGCTGGGCAATGATTATGAAGATATCATCTTCACTGCTTCTTCTTCTTCTTCTTCTTCTTGACTTAAATACAACTTAATAAACTTAACAATTTAAAATACTTTTAACAGGAATGCATTTGAAAATATGTATAAATTCATATATGATGATATTTATTAATAAAACAATAATGTCAGGATCAGTAGCAAGTATAATTTTTTGTTTAAAAAAATTCAATTTCAATGATTTTCAAGAATCTCAGAATTTAATCTACAGTATTTAATAAAATTGGTAAACAATATCATATAATATATATATATATATATATATATGATAGCGATGAGAGTGTATAGGAATAGCCAACAAAGTAGTGTAAAGTTGCAATTTATCAATAAATTTATGTTATTTATTTTTTTTAAACTGAATTTAATTTTCAACAGTACCAATAAATGTTTATTGTTTATTTATACAAATATGTAAGGAATGAATCAATATTATTTTTTATTAGCATCAACATAATGGATACTTACCAATAGTACAAATTATTCCAGACAATCTGTAGAATGTACATGGTGTATTATCTAAAGTACACATATGCTCCAGATGATTCCCCGCTTCAGCTGAACGTGGTAACATCTTGGGTACTACCTGTTAAAAAAAGGGGGAAAAGTTATGCAAGTGCTCTACAACAGAAATTAACATATTTAACAGTAAACATTAAACTAGAAATATATTTATGGTATTTAAAAAAATTATTTTCTTTTGATTAAGTCATTTGACAGATTCGATGTACTTTTTCATCACCTTCTTTTCTGCAATGAAATTGAGGGTTATTCCAAAGCTTATTTGTGACTGGCTGTTGAATATAAACTACAGTTCAGCTACCATGACCATATAATTTCTTACACGGCCATCAGCCATCCAGTCTATTCATTGCTGGTAAGCAGCAATTTATAAACACAAACCTATCATGTTCATTCCTGCAAACTATCTGACACATTAGTTTTTTACAAGTAAAGGACATAGCATCACTGAAATCGTCAACAATTTTGTTATATTTAAGGTAATAATAATATTACGACTGTGAGTGATGTTACAAACTGATATCAGAAATCCTAAAATGGACAGCCAAGCAAAAATTCAAGCAAATTCTATCTAACCAAAAAACAAAGACCTCAGCATTACAGAATTGGTTTTAGTAAAATACCCAGAACGTGGAATTAAAACATTAACAGCATACTGTAAAATACTAAAGATTTAGAAATTAATCCAAAACAAATGATACAGGATACTAACTTAGATGTTGTTATTCTAAGAAAATGACAAACCAACTTTAAAAGTTGCACAAAAGCTTGACGTGGGCAGTTAAAGTGGAAGTTACTTTATTTAAATTACGCTGTCAGCTAGGAATTGTACAAAGTTAATTACTGTGTGTTCATGTTGAAGGACAAGCTGGCTAACAAACACTTTAGGACCAATGAGGAGCTAAAGTGATGGTCATTTAACTGGATGGGTACCTTGGCATTTGAGTTTTTTGATCTGCAAAAACTGGTATCACAGAACATAGGTGATGCATTCGAAAACGCACATCAGGTATTTTAGACACAATATATTTTTTCCTATCAACCAAATCATACATCAATTTTGGAGTAATTTTCATATTTGCTAAATACCACATCTTTTAATTCTTCATTTTAAAATATTCAAATATTCTAACAATAACTCACAGTTTTTACTCCATTAAACTTTCTTCTACAACACTAAATTAGCTAACTCTGGATGATACCTTCATCACATCTTATAAAGCTTCTGCTACAAACATTATTTAATATAACCATTTAAATAATTTTATTTAGTTTTAATTAATGCTATCTGAAAGTGGTTTAAAAACATACTGAATTTAAATATGTCTGGTTATTTAGTATCATTGTACATTCATTCTTGTGTTTATATAAGGGATATCTCTCCTTGAGGTTGGCGAAAAATTGATGTTGCTGCCAATTGTGGAATATGTGAAGTCATAAATTTTTTTAAACAATCAAAACATTAGGCTGGCTGAAATTCATAGGCAGTTGGTTGCTGTGTACGGTGATAATGTAATGAATGAAAGAAAAGTCTGAAAATGGTGTAAAAGGTTTAGAAATAACAGAATTATCCATCTTAATGGAACATCATAAAAAAATCCAAATAAATGCGCTACACAGAAAAGGTGATGAGTTCCTTAATTGGGTACATAATATATTATTTTTATTTTTCTGCTTAAACTTTCAGGCTCAATGGTTAGGTCTTTCTCAACACATATGATAAGCTTGAAAAGACTTTTACTGAATGTTTACTGATAATAAGCTTGTGTGCTACACCCTTTGAGGAATCTTTGGAAATTATTAAACCTTTTTACTAAAAAAAAAGGAGAAAACTATGAAACCTATGGATAACTAAAATGTGCTGACACTTTAAAGATTACGATCATATGTTTAGTATTTAATGATGTAAAAAAAAACTGTATATAATAAACATAAACATGTATGCCAATTATAAACATAAACACTATGATAAACAATCTTAATGATTTACAAGAAAATATGAGGAAATTATGAAATACAGCCAATTACAATCTAGATAATGCAGTAAACTGCATCTGTTTATGATCAAATAGTTCTGCAACACCTAGAAAATTATCTCTTAGTACAATGTCCTGGGCTTGAAGGTAAAATTAAAATAGCCAAATAGATTTAACCAACGGTTTCCCATGTAAGAACACCCGAGTAAAAAAAAAAATACTGGATACAATTTAACTTCATGTTGTTAGAATTTATTACAAGCGAATAACAGCAGCTGATGGCAAGCTAAGGTAAAATTAAAAGTGATGAAAGGATGAAAGTAATTCATCACATTGTTCTAATGAACAACTATGCAGAAGTGAATGAGATGAGACGTTATAACATTACTACACATTTTTTAACACTTTACAATATAATAATACTAATACTGTCATAAAAAAATGTTTTTCTGGTTTCATAATATCAATAAAATGTTTATTTAGTAATTAAACTTAATAAATAGTGCAAGGCTCGATCTGAGCACCTAAGTTTTAATTTTTATAATACTAATTATATAGTAATAGTAAATAGTGCTTTCTGTTAAAAGTCTGTTTCACTACAATGAAAAATGGAAAATACGGGAAAAATGCTGAAAGCATTTGTTCTTAATTAGTCACTGAAGTTAAGAAACAACACAAGTGCAACCATCATCAATCATCTTAAAGATAGGTAGCTGCATGTTTGCATACAGTAACTAAATATAAAATAACTATGCTAACTGCTAATTTAAAACTAAACAACTAAAAAAAATATATAAATAACACTAGTTGATTAAGAAGTATGCAGCACAGAACTAAGTAAGCAATACTTACAATAAATTTTAGAAAGAATAATAATACATGCGCAAAGAAAATTTAAGAATATAGAAGAAAATAATTAAGGAAAAAAGCAAATGCTGAAATTACAATTAATAATGGCTAAAAAAAAAAAATAATAAATGAAACAATAAAATATAAAGATAAATCTACTTAACCTTTTCCAACATGAATCACTAACTTGAGTCACATCAATATCTATTAAATTTCTTAAGCTATATTTTTTCATTTATTCTCAATTTTACCAATTGTGGGGAAAATTGAAAACAGTAAAAACAAATGATATAAAATCTTTACAGTTGTTACTAATGAAATCCAGGATGATACAAATATTTGAATTGAATACTGAAAACATACTGTACCTAAAATAAAGTAGCAATAAAATTCAGATACGTTAAACAAACACAACACAAAGAACTAGAATGACCAAAATGTCATAAAAATAATTTGGGTAACTATTACTGATGAAATAATCTTAACAGTATTTTTTTCATAATAGGTTATTCTCACTCGCTATACATTATCAATATGATAAGATAAAAAATAATTTTAATGGTGTATTTTTAAGGAATAATAGCAATGTTAAAGCTGCATGATGATAATGCAATAAAATTAGAGCCTTGTTAAAAAAAAAAAACATACAATAAATTCTGACCCATAGTAAAATTATAAATGAGTGATTGTGATAATTATTTTTCCCATGAAAAATATGAAACGTAACTATTACCTTTACTGCATTCTGTAAGTAAGATGTGTTATGCAAAATACTACACAAAGCATTTTTTCAACAATATTAATGTTTGAAAAATAATTGCTTGCATAATTCATAATATTTTAACACAATATTTATTTTATATTTTTATTAAGACTGATTTTTCACCAAAAACTTTCATATTTTTAGCATAACAAAATATCATTTAGTAATGTAAAATACCTTATATTAAAATTGTTCATTTCTATTTATTTTTTCTTATCTCATTCTTTAAGATTATGCTAAATACATTAAATTTTAGAAATTTATTAAGTAAATAAATTCAAGCAACGAACGATAACATACAGTAGCCCTATTTATTAACTGCTCTCGTTTAACAAGATATTATTAAATCATTTAACAAAAAAAAATTATATCAATCATTTAATTAATAAATATCATTTAATATCACTTTTAATCATTTAATTTAATAAATTATTATATATATTTTTTTATAAAATTCAAACATTCCATAATGTAGCAAGAGCATATAATGAAATTTTATTTTTAAACATATTAAGTTTTGTAAAAAATATACAGCCAGAATTTTATGGTGAAGCAAGATAAAATTACTGAATCTATAAATATAAAATCAATAAATGAAGAAACGACATAAAATTGACAAGAAAAACATCAAATAGAACATGAAATGAAGCAGAGACGATAAATGTAAATAAAAAAATAAATAAATTTTAAAAATAAAGTAAGTTCAGAGCAAAGTAAAGTGTTTTATCAGCAAAATAAAGATTGTAGATATTTTAACACAAAAATAAATGCAAATTAACCAGAGAAACAGCAGTATTAATTTACCGTTATTATAAGTTTTTGCTGAATTCTGCCACTAATCTGTTAAGGAACATTGCTTAATTATCTCACAAGACAAAGTTTACATGAAAACGGTGAATTAGCAAACTATAGGTGATGATTTTGGTTATGTTTTACATTGAGTTTCTTTTCATGTAAAAGACACTGAATAATAATAGTAACGTTGATGGTAATATAATAACAATAGTAATTTTGAAGAAGTAGTGCACCTAGGCAAGGAATAATAGAATGTGGTTTATTAAAATAATAATATAAATACTTTTATTCATTTACTTCTGAATTTTTGTCTCAATAATTTTGTTTGAATTAAATGAAACAAGCCAAAAGCAATGTTCCTTAACCAGATTAGTGGCAGAATTCAGCAAAAACAAATGTTATATGTTCTTTTTATGCATGAAGGCATGTTTTTAAGTTTATAAAAAGTTTGTGCGTGAAAATTTTTTTTTTGAAAATGTCTTCCGTCCACAGCCATAAAACATCACCGCTGGTGAAGGGTTAAAAAAAGCCAAAAAACATAAATTTTTCTTTTTCTGTCATCCAATTTTTCAAACTTAAAGAGAAGCCATCCAAAATTCAAGACAAATATCAACAAATTAAAAAATTTCTCATTTATCAGAAAAAACTTAAAATGGAATCATCAAAGGAAATTCTCTACCAAATAAAAATAATCATTGAAATCAGTCAGTTTTCTGAAGCGTAACAATTATAGATACATGTGCAGATATATATATGTATATACATAATATTTATGTACTATGTACATAGATACCAGGTCAAATTATAAGCTTCTTCCTTTTTTGAAGCTTGTTAAAAAATTTTATTATTATCATAAATTTAATGGAAAATATTTCAGAAACGAGTCAATCACCTGACTTTTTGAATGATATAATAGTCATATTAGATTTGTAATAATATGATACACAACAACCATAAATTATGTGCTTAACAAGTTATACTGAATAGAATAATAAATGACGTTAAATCAATACTTCAGTGTGAAATCTAATTTATAATAAACGTATATGCAAACAAAAGTTTGTATAATACAAATGAACACAGAATATCGCTTGCTCTTCACACAGCACCAATACTATCAATATAACCTTCACTGAATAAAAATCAATAATGGTATATAATAAAAATAAACAAATATACAGATGTAATAGAATTAAATTAAAATAAATTATACTATACATCTCAAAAAAAATTTGTTAAAAATACAAAATTTAAAAATACTCACTATACAAAAAAACCTAAAAAAATCATTTGTGGCCAGCTACTATGCGGTTTTTATCTACATCTCAGAGATAATAGATTAACTTCTTCTGTTTATTACAAAGGGCCAAGTGAATAAAAATCAGTAATTACTTATACTGACAGTTTTTTCAGTAAATATTTAACTTTAAGAGAATAAAGATAAGTAAATATTCAACTCATCCATTTCCGGTCAGTATTTCTTTTACTACTATTAAATCAGTATTTACTAAAACTACACGCAATTACTAATTTTTTTCAATATTTACTGAAAAGATGTGAATAAAACGTTACAATAACTTAAACCATCAGTAATTACTGTAGAATGTTTAAGTAACCTTAGATCCATACTGAAAGCTTCTACTGAAGGAGAAACATGGCTGTTTTTATGAGTACGTAAATACAAAACCTACAGAGAACGTAAATTTTTAAGCGATGAAAGGTACAAGGAGCTGCTTCTTTTTTGAGAAAGAATCGGTGGTAACAAAAAGTCTGGTAACAAAACTTTATAAACAATAACTAAAATCTACTCTTTTGTTTCTTAAAATCTAATTACACTTCACTTTTAAAATAAGAGCATAAATTAAAATCTTTTGATTTTTGAGCCAGTTATGGAACAAAAAAAAATGTATTATTTGTAAAAATAAAAAAGAATCATCAACGTTAAAAACATGCACTTATTTGAGAATCAGTAATTAAGCTTTTTAGATTATATTCTTTCCTTAAAATAAGTATGAGAATCAAAATAATGGATTAAATACAAACAAATCTGAAACAACAAAATAGAAAAAGGTGCACAGTCAAACCATGCATGAAGTAAAAACATTTTTGAATAAAAACAACTAGTATAAAAAGGGTAGTAATTGGCATAAAAGTTTGCTCAAAAGTAAAAATTAATTTGTACCAATCTTAAATGTAGGAAAATATCAATAATAAATGACAAAGTTATGGTAATGCTAAACTCCTATGCTTTTTCAGGCCAAATATACTAAAGAAAATGTACTATAAAGAAAATAAAATTTTGAATCATTAAAAATTTACTTTTTTCTTCTAAAAAAAATTAAAAAAAAGAATTGTCCAGGGTATTAAATTAATCTAAAATTTGCAGAATTAATGAATAAAAATGAATAAGTCCAATTTTTTCCACAAAAAAAATTTAACAGTTTATCAACCGACATATATAACACATAAATATCTATAAATACAGCGTAATACTATTAGTTTATGGTTTTAGAATGATAGATAACTACAAAACATCAATAGACTTCTACTAGGTCAAACAAGGACAAGGACAAGGTCAACTAAATTAACTGAAACTTTTACGTAATATTAGCCTGTTGATTCTAGCATAAAACAGAACAAAAATAAATTCAGACTAAAAGTCATGCAATCAATTTTATATATATATAAACACCCAAACAACTGCTGTTAACACAGCTCATTATTTTAACTAATTTAAAAATTTTCTTAAAAATAAATGCATAGAAATAACACTTCATAGATTACTAATATTATAATTATAAATAATGAAAAATACATGTAACTTCTATAACAAATATTTACAAAAAAAATAATCAATCAGCTTCTTTAATAACAAATAAAGCTTAAATTATTTATAAATTAAGCAACTAGTAGCACATTATTTATTAAAAAGTTGATTAATTAGTTACAAGTTAAAATTTAATTAAGCTAGAAAAGATAGTTTTAGCAAATAGGGATAACAATGATAAAAAATTTTAACAGCATAGACATATCATATGGAGTTAAACCAGTTTTATCTTGTCTTTACTGGTAACTCAAGACACCCTTTTAAATGATATTCAGTGATAGGCTTAATGAACAATATCCTGATCAAATAAACCTCTGATATAAGATCACATTCAATACTGTTAATAAATGAGGTATACAATACTCTAATGGTTTCATATGAATTAAAACTGCACCAAATACCCCAGTTTCTTTCAGGATGACTCATTGATAATGTAATATTAATTACATAATGTATAAAAAGAATAAAAAAAACAAGTTTACTACAAAAAGTGATTATCTAAAAAGCTAACTTTCAACTGCTATATAAAGTGTAAAGAACTTTTTTTTAAATACTAGGAAAATAAATAGAGCTCAATAAAATGAAACAAGTTTGGGTTTTTTTATAGTGCAAAATAAAGCAAGCGAGTTTTTTTTTTTATCAGAACAGAATTCAAATAATATTTAATGGTGGATTAGTAGATTATATATATATATATATATATACAATAAATTAAATAATCTGCACCAATAAAATAAAAAAGATAAAGCAATAAAATAGTTTAAAAAACTATCACATGCAACTTTTCATAGGAAAACAGATGAAAAATATTACCAAAAGAAATTCAAACTACTTCAAAATACGCAAAACAACTTTTTCAAAGCAGCAGAATAAATAAAAAATAGAAGGGGTTTAATGAGTTTTTTAAATTTTATATCCTACCTCTTCACATTTTGCGATATTATCATATACTGTAGGCCAAACCATTTTTCTCCTGTGAACAAACTGAACTGTTTTAGTCTGTAATAAAAAATTATATGATGAAGGAAATATACTAATATTATCCTTTAGTTTATAAAACAAACCACCACCTAATCTCATTAACACTATAACAAAACCAGTCTAACAAAACAGTTTAAGAAAAAAAAAAGAGAAAAATATTATTTAACTATTTGATGCAACGCCTGTACCTGCCAAGTTATAAATAAAACAAAAGTTAAAATCTAACAGTGCCAAAAGAATGGAACATGATACATTTAACAAGAAAGATACAGTGTATGTTTTTAATTAAAAAGTTGAATTAATAATTAATATGAAGCAGAAAAATTTATAACAATAATTCATTTTATTAACAATAAGCATTAAATTATCTTTTTATTAATTACAGAATTATGAATAATTTGAAGGTAAGTAAAAATATTCAAAGATAAATATACGCATTAACAGACTTTCTAACCTAAGAAAAATAAAACTAGAATTTTAATGTTTAAATACAAATTAAGTTTCCATTTAAATGCAAATTATATTAAGTGTATTTTAATTCTTTAATTTAAAATAAAGGATTAAAAATATTTTCTATTTATAAAAAAAATAAATTACATATAGATTGTAAAAACAATTGGTATAAAGCAGTCAAAAAAAAAAAAATAATCAACCGAATATTATCAAACCTACAAAATTTCAAACATCCTTTGCATTTACACACAAAGTGTGTACAAATACAACTGTTTTATGTTCTATCATCCACACAAATGACACCAAAAACAAATTAGTATATACTGAAACTAAAACAGCCTTTATTTTGATAGTTGCTGTTTTATACTGAAAGCTACACCAAAAATTTAAACTGGTGCCGTTTTCTATTCAAGTTTTTCATATAGATTTTGATTGACCGAAGAGCATTATCTCTTTAATTATAAGAGACAGTCTTTGTCTTTTAAAATTATTTTAATAAAAAAAAACTTTTATCATATCTATTTTGCTATTGAATTAATAAAGTTAACATGTTTTCAATATGCTTTCATAAAATCTCTTTCCTTCACTAGTAATAATGTTTATTTTTCACTCAACATATATAAGATGATTTTGTATAATAGACAATAATTAACCCAAATTTTAACAAACCAAATAAAATGGATAAAATCTAAATAATTTTCAGTTGATCCAGGCTGATCTGGGACAGTCCAATAAATCTCTTAACAATTATAAGAATGTAACAACCAGAAAGATAAAAAAGGGCATTTTTAACTTACTACCAAAGTATTTTTGAGATGGAAATTGTACATACATAATAATGTCTTTCAGTAACCAATCTATCAGATTTCTAGAATATTTGTACATTGTTGGGTGGTCTATTCAATTAAAAATAATTTTTAAATGTAAAAAATTCCCATCACCTATGAAGGATAAGATGTAATTTAATAATTCTTGATACTAAAAAATGTGATTCTGCTGTAGAGATTAATTGTAGGCTAGATATGTTGTGATGTAGGGGGTATACCGAAATGAAACGACTAGCACTAGATAGGGAATCTTGGAGAGCTGCATAAAACCAGTCAAATGACTGAAGACAAAAAAAAAGATGCTGGGAGTAGTTAATAATATTATAGACAATGTTATGTCCTATTTGTTTCCAGGATGAATAAAAATGTTTAGTTGCCCAGAGTAGTAACAAATGATTTAATGGAAAAGATAATAAAACAGTCATTTTACGTAAGAATCATATTCTTAATTTTCACAGAAAAATACTTAAAACAAAAGATGTGGGTTTTCTATGTGAAAATGCTCAATTTCAATAGGCAAATAGAACAATTAAAGAATTGTATAGATTTTGCAGAGAAATTTTTATTATTCCTGCCTGAATATTATAAAAGATTTATTGTAAAGGCTTGAAAAAATAGCAGTAACTGATGATTGAATAGTAACAATAAAAAATAAGTAACAATAAAAAATACATCTATACTGATTTTATCTGACTTCTAATTCCTTTTAATCTCTTAGTTTCATTTTAATCAATCAAACTAAGTGATTTCAAAACATTTTTTTATAAAAAGTCTGTTTCAGTAGTCTAATGAAAAAAAATCAATAAGGTTTGAATATCTAAAACTGTAAATAAAAACTATGACATTAAAGATTAACTTCTAGTTAAACATAATTTCACTCTGGTCACCAAAGGTGGGTCCAGATGAGAGTTTCGACCCATATTTTCAGGTTTCTATTGTATAATAAACTGTATGGATTTATGAATCATTATAAGATTATACAATAAAAACAGCAGATAGATTTTTCCTATTCAAAAGTGCTTTGCTTAGTGTAAGATAACTCTTATTTCTTTATAGAATATCAAATTGTACATACCAATGAGAAATGAAATAATTTTTTCTACCAAATAAAATACAAAAATTTACACTTTGACTTAAAAAAAATTCATGTAAGGAAATTTAAAATAAGATTCAAAGCATTATTTGTTTAATTACACTTCATTATTTCTTATTTTGCAGATTACTTCATTGAAACACAAAATAATAATGAACCAAAATACATAAAATAGAGTTATTGTATAAAAAGGTGCAATATTCAACTGATAATGTTTATAATTGATTGATTTATGATATTAATACTTTGGAACAACACGATATCAATTAAAAAAGATAATTAAGTGCTTCAGATATTGCAGGTAACTGTTATATGTACATTTATTAAGTCACAAAAACTGTTAATTCAATTAATCCATATGTCTGACAGTTTATATAGAATAAAATTCAAGAGTAGAGTAACAGATCTACAAGTTAATCAGAGGTATTTAATTTAAAACTTTTTTCTTTCAGGGAGTCAAAATCCCTTTATTGTATTTCCCTTTACTGATCAATACTGAAATGTTATATTCAGTTCAAATACCTTCAGCAATTGTTTGAGAAAAATTATCAAGTAATGCAACTAAAATTGTACTGGTCACAAGTGTAACAATAATTAAACCTACAACTGTAAAAAAATGACAGCCACAAGTAGTGAAAGCTTTTACATACTGCTAATTTCTTTGCATTTATCTTTAACACATCATATTCAACATATTCACATTCATAGAAAATAGATATTTAGAATGTGGATAAGTATATTCACAAATTCCTGATTGTTCATGACAACTACAAGAAAGGGTATTCCTGTGAGATCAACCCACGATGTAGGCAAGAGTGGTTTGTAATCGTTATGTGAACATAGATAAAAACGAACAAATAACTACATACAAAACAATACTACAATAAACATAATGGACTTAAAATCAATCACATAAAGAGTTAAAATCTTTCATGTGAATATTTTTTGTGAATTAGGACTTTTCCAATAGTGGAAAAGCAAACATGTACGTTATTGTCAGTGCGTCTAACATACTGTTAAGGAAGGTTTACTTGAACTATTTCTTTTGATCTTCATAGATGAAACCTGGTTCATCTCTCAGAATATATAAATAGATTGAAATAAAAACTAAAAAATTATAAAAACATCACTAGTATTACAGTCAATGAGTTTTGACTGTTCTGAATGCACTTTGGGAAGCAGAGATGTGCATTATGACTAATTTGTGAATAATTCCAATAAATATTTTATGGTGGATGATAAAATTTTAAATCTATAAAAATCAAACAATAAATGTTCCTCAGTGCAGATAATGTTTTTCCAATCATACAAGGCTGTTAGTGAATAAAGTTTGGATCATGAGTGGAGAGACATTTTTACTTGCATCACTTAAGTTACATTACCAAAAAATCACAAGCTTTTTAATATTTTCAATTTTCACTTAATTTGGCATCCATATTAAAGCATATCACTAATAAAAAAACTGTTTTAAATAAATTGATTCAGTATTTATACCAACAGATATTTAACCATTTGGACTCCCAATTGATATTTTATGTCATTGACATTTAAACAACTCATTATTGATATTTTAATAACTTCAATACATCTCATCAGAATTAGTGATTTTTTTACTTCAAAGAAAACCAAATATTGATTAAATAATCCGTAAATTTGAAATGGTTTGTAGATTTTTATCGTAACTCTAAAATATTTAATTAATGAGAAGTACTCTTACTGAGTAAAATTAAAGTTAACATGTTGATCTCAAGGAACTAACTTTATTTCACAGTATTCAAAACAGATTGTGCAACTTTACCAGTTTACAAATTTTTTATCTACATAAATGATAGAAAAACTAGCTGCATTATAAATACTGAAAACCTAATTTTACATGCAATCATAATTGTAATACTTATTCATATATTTTCAAAACTGATAAATATTCATTTCCATAATAATAAGTATTTGTAACATAAATTATTCCAGTCAAAACAAAGAGTAATTAAGTTATAAACTTAAGAGATCTTTAAAATGCCTTGTATTATGACAAACAACATTTTAATAGGTTGTTTGTCATAATGAATAAAAATTTTTCATTTCATTGTAATAAACATTTTTTCATTAAATATTTTATATCCTCATCATAATTTCTATTGACTTATTAACACATTAATAAAAGATTATTTAACATACAGTTTTAGCTTCAGAACAAATTATAAAGTAACTTATTTTTTGTTAAAATCTGCACTTTCAACAAATACAATTTTAAAAACATGAAAAATTTGGAAACAAAGCATACACATGTTATATTTGCACCTTCATATATGTATTTATTCCTACAATAACCATGGATCTGCTATAGATTAAACCAAAGAAATTAAATAAAGAAATCATATATTAAAATAAAATAATTAGTTTTTATTATAAAAGCATCATTATAAACTTTGCTTATTTCTGTTGACAATAATTATCATTACAGAGACATAATGATGAAAAATCTAGTATAAGGGAAATAACATTAATTTGATACACATATTTGCAATGACACTATCATCATGTAATTCAAAACTAAAAGAAACCATAAGACATAAAATATAACACTTTAAAACTACAGAATAAATTATTGTCATAATTATTGCCATAAAAACACAGTGATTTTTTTTTTCTTCAAATATATACATTTATAAAAATATTGCAAATCAGAGACATTAAAAAAAAACAATATTAACAGACCAGCCATAACTACAGATGGGACAGTGACACTACATACCTTATTTTGAGAATAAAATATCTGCTTATCCAATTTCTCATAATCAGGGGGTGCACTGGTGCCAACATACACTGGGGAATGGTTTTCCGGTACTGCTTTTTGGCAGAAATAAAAAAATTGCTCTTTTATAAAACTTACAGAGTCTGGTCTACTTTTTATTTTAAAATAAAAAAATATAACCTAAATTATAAAAACCTGATTGCACAAAAATGGTAAAAAAAAAGAAATATTTAACATGAAAATGTTAGTTTTGCTCCTTATCAATGTAAACATCAAAATGAATGTGTATTTTTCATAACATTATCTGTAGCTAGCCATCTGTGACTGTGGATCGTGTTCATGTGGTCTGCTATAATACAAATCAAACATTCCAGTACTGGAAAACTTATGAGTGCACCCCTGCACATAAAAAATTCCTGCTGATGCAGTATAAAGCTCCTCAAGTATTAAAAGGGTTTTCACATACCTGCAGTTGTCACAAAGCAATCATATTCATAAAAACAAACCCGTTCTAAAACATCAATCTGACAGAATAAATAGGAAAAATGAATCACAATTATTTAATGAATAATCAATCATGAATTCATTAATCAATGTAACAAATGATTAAAGTAACATTTTTTTAATATTTCGTTGTTTTCCTTTTCCTCAAACAATTATAAAGAAAAATATAATTTTTAAAAAAATTCCTAGAAGCTGTGAATCTTATGTCATTACAAAATTTTAATTTTACCTTAGTTTTAACAATTAGAAAACAGTAAAATTAAAAGAAAACTATATATAATTCACTGATGCAAAAATACTTATAAAATGAAGTGTTATCTAAATAAATGAAAACAAATTTTATTTTACTTTCAATAAACAACATTCAAAATGAACAGATATAAAAAACTTTTATATCATTATGAAATTGATTTTTAAACATCACAATTTGTGATATTTTCAATACTATTATTTGGTCATATCTTATCATAAAACTTAACCTTCAGTTAAGAATTTTTTTATCCATTGAAACAAACAATACTAGTTAAATCATTGCTAATATCTTTAAAACATTTTCTTCTTAGATTTAATCGATTTTACAAATGATTAATAAAAACCTACAATACTTAAAATATTCTAAAAACATTTAATCTTAGATAATACTTTTAATTCTTGAACATTTTTACAAAACACAATTACCTAATACAAAGTTGTAATAAAATAACTAAATTTGTCTTTAAAAAATAACAATAATTCAAACACATATTACCCTATTTTAGTAACATCAGATTATCAATTTTTAATAAAATTTGTATGTTTCATTCAGACCTAATTTAGATATAGCTTTAAAAAAATGTCCAGGAAGGTGCCACACACCCTTCTCATTAATTTAGTATGGTCTTTTACTTGATGTTATTTTTAATTACTGCACATTTCTCATGGTTACTAATTTATCTCAAGGTGTAATAATTTATCTCAACAACTGTAATTAATAAAACTTACGGTCTTGTGCGATCTTCTCCAAATTCAGTCCAATGTACTTTTATAATATTTTATCAAACAATAAATAAAAGAAAAAATAAATTAATGTATTAAAAAAATAGAAAGCACACATTATTCTGATGACTGTTTCTAATTAAAATGTCATCATAAATTTTAAATAAAAAACTGTGTTTTCCAATGAGGCTCATTGCAGGTTTAAGTGCAATTGCTCATTGCAAAGTTGTAAGCAGAGGTAGTAAAGTCCTTCCTTTTTTTCTTTTTCCTGTTTGGCCTCCGGTAACTACCGTTTAGATAATACTTCAGAGGATGACCATTCCTGAAATGTGTGGTTAATTGAAACCCAACCACCAAAGAACACCGGTATCTACGATCTAGTATTCAAATCCGTGTAAAAATAACTGGCTTTACTAGGACTTGAATGCTGGAACACTCGACTTCCAAATCAGCTGATTTGGGAAGACGCGTTCACCACTAGACCAACCTAGTGGGTTAATAAAATCCTTCTGCATGGACGATTCAGATTTGTTGGTGTGACTAGTTAAGTTAAGTTGGTGTGAATAAGTTTTACTTATTCTAAAAGCCAGTCAGCAGTTGAACTTAAATCCCTATTCCTAAATGTTCCATCCCTGTTACTTCAGTTATTACTTACTGGGGTGGAGCAAATGAGTACTTTACAATGTGTGTATATGGACATTCACACATACACTTAAATAATATCTTGCTAAAATTATTAAACACTAAATTTATTTATATGTTCTTAATAAACTGTATTATTGTTAATAAATAAATTGTGAAGTAGTTAATGCAAATTTTTAAGTAATAGTGCTAGAAATCCCAAATAGTTAGATTCAATATAAATAAATACGGCTCTTCTAACGATAGTGTATTGGTTAGAGAAAAGATGCCTACTTGCCAATGAACATGAGTGTGCACAATAACATTAACTGTAAAATTGTAGAATGTAAAACCATAACAATAGATGACCGGTTTGGATGGTCCTTACCAAAATGAAGGTAAAAAAGGGTTCACAACCCTTTTTTACTGGAAAAGAACAAACTAATTAAATACCTTCAGTACTAATCTAGTGATTGATTTATCCTACCTTACTTCTTAGGTTCAATGCTTTGACTATGTACTACATACTTTTAAACAAAAGCTTTACACAAAAGCATACTTTTAAACAAAAACTTTTAAATATTTTTGTTGAGTGCAGAGTTCTATGGCAACAAAATGTGGACATACAATAACCAAAAAGGAAAAGAATAGAGACTTTGAAAAACGTGATTTGACAAGGTGCTGTAGATTAGGTGACTGGTAAAGTGTGAAATGAAGAGGTCTTCAGATGAACAGATTAAAAGACAAATTTGTGACAAATTTTGTAAAGAGATGAACTGCACTGGAAGGAAAGGAATACAGCAGGTGTATTTTTCATTTATTTTTTATTGTCATTCTGAGTAATTCTTTAGATTAAATCCTGAAATTTTAAGAATTAAATTCATACTGGACCTAAGTGATCTGTAACGCACAAGTCGACAGATAATAATAGAAGAGGCAAAAGCTCACGAGATATGGCCCTGTACTACAACAGTGGAAACTTTATAGACTGCTCAATGGGAACTTATAAAGCACAAAAATTACATGCATTAAAAACAATACCAATGCAGTAAGTAAATTTGCAATAGGAGTGTACAGTGAATATGAATCCTTCACAAATGCTTGATTATAAACAGTAGACTTTAATGGTGAATCAAAATGTTATGACTGATGGGACATAGTTTATGAGAAATATTAATGGTTCTACTGCTTTGACAACTGTATAATTACTTTTTTAATGGTTACTTTTACCATTTTTAATCACCAGTAAGCTTTTTGTATTAATATATGTGTAACTTTTATTAAAAACTGCTAACTTTGTCTAATTGAATACATGCCAAAGAATTCAATATTGGTTAAGTACATCAATATTTATAAACATACAAAAATCCATAGACAAATCTCTACAATTACTGCACAAAACTAGGAAACTGAATTGTCAATCTTTCAAACTGCTATACAGGATTAACAGAATCAGCACATAACCATGGTCTTCAACATTGATGATTGTAATAATCTTAAATTAATGCAAAACTAATGCATATATCACCAGTACACAAACTAATATACCATGTACAGGTCAAATTTAAGTAGTTAAATTTAATTTAACACTTTTAATAATCATTCACAAACTTAATAACCTGAAACATTACAAATTCTTCAAGTTCTTCAGTTAAAACAAAACTAGACCAAAAAAAACAATTTTTTTAAAACCTTGACATTTAAACAAACACAAATTTACAAATATTATTTGTACAACAAACTAGTTTGTTTGTAAACAAGAATTCGGTTTAAATACAATATACTACACATAACTTATTACTTCTTATTACATAACTTAAGATTACGTTCCTTTTCATATTTTATTAAAATTTACTACATTACAACGATATTAATGCTTTTCAATAAAAAATATTTTACTTTTACTGTTTACCCTCCGGTAATCACAGTCAGGTATTACTTCAGAGGATGAATGAGGATCTTGCCTTTAACTAATATAACGCAAACAATAAAAAAGCACGTGCAAGACAATTTTTAAAAATATATCTTATTCATTACGTCAATAAAGTAAATGTTGACTGATTATTAAAGGTAAATAAATATTAATACAAGGATCGAGATTTTGTTTACAACCTAAATGGATAAGATAACAAAGAGCAAATAACGCTTATCAGAGACCGAAATAACAGACTTCCTGTCACACTAACCGCTATGATATATAATTTTGATATTACATTAACCATGAATATAAAAGACAAAGGACACAAACAGAAGAAATTTCGTTTATTATTCAAATAAAATTAACAAATTTTAAACCAAATTTAAAAAAAAAAACAACACTGGCGAATTATAACTTCAAGGGCAAAATGTCACAGAATAAAACGTTTAAGGTTAATTCTAACATCTAAGTAACGTCAACTGGAAATAATAACATAAAAAAACATATACCTCTTTAAAGATAAAAATTAAACAAAACAGTCGCCTTAAAAACTGGCTAAATAATAAACTGAAAAAAGATAAAATAAAACAGACTTGAAATAAAATAACCAATTTCAAACAATACTTCTAAAAAGTTGTTCTATCCTGCGTCAGACAGCTGATTTGAAGCAATGAGAGTCAGTTCAAAAATATAGGACTAATTCTAATAAAACATCACTACTGCCACCGTTTATTATTTGTGTTAATAATAAATTTTTCTCTTAGGAAAAACTTTTCTGATTGAATTCAAATGCTGTAAAACAATAAAATTTATATATATTTACAAAATAATTTTATTATTTTTTTATTAATATTTAAGAGCTGTTTCATGAGCTTTACTTTTATAAAAATTTGTTCTTCACTGCTTCAGTATATTTAAGCGGTATATTCAAACAATCGTAAAAAAAAATTAATACATTCCTAGAATAAAAATGTAATGATAAACACTTATGTATAAGATTGTGTTAAAACTAACGACTGATCTAAAAAATTATAATAATTTTCACATTTTCTTAAAGCTTATTTTATTCGATTTATCTATAATGTAAAGGGCTGATGTGTATGTATAGATATATCGAAAATCCCAATTCAATTTTCAATTTGGGCCTGGTATGTTTTTCTGTTACTACTAAGTTCAATACCTACTCAAAGGATAAGTTTATCTTTAATCATTAAAAAAGGGTTTACAAATAAATGCGTTAAAAGTTTTATAAAAATTAACAGTACTGATTTTTCTTTGATAATAAAGAAAACTAAGGTTACATAAAATTACTGCATTGAAAACATAAAAAACTAATCATAGGGGTTATCAAAATATCTGAAGACAATAAATATGAATGACGTCTTTTTCATTTTAGCATTTAGATAAGATATAAAAGTTATTAAAAAAAATCAAGGTTATAAATTTCATACATAGATTTAATATTTGGAATACATTCAAGTAATTTTAACCAAACAAAAAGTCTTATTTATCAATATAGTCATATACAACTGATTTTGTTTTTTGCTGCTAAGCTTTACTGTGAACCAAATATACTATTATTATTATTATTAAGAATTATTTTTTCAAAAGTAGGTGAAAAATTACATTACTGATTCATTAAATGCCAACTCCCCATATCTTTTCCAATTAGTTTATAAAAGTAATTTTTTGTATAAACTAGAAACAGATAAATCAGAAACCAACTAGCACAATGAAGGAAAGGTTTTCATTGTTGTATCAAAAATTTAAGAAAATATATAAAACCATATGGTGGTATTCATGATACAGATTCACGGATAGTACACATTCAGTATTTTTTATTATGTTACTTATTTTCTTGAAAAAATACTTTTTATAAGTAATAAATAAATAAATGCAGTGAATCAGCTGTTTCTAATTTTGTTAGAATTTTGTATCAAATATCATAATGATAAATTTCAAATAATTAAGCAACGAGAAGAGATTTTGTAAAATGGTTTGCAGTCACTTCCAGCACAAAACTGCAATGTTATTTGATGTATAATTATCCCCCTTTCTACTAAAAATATTTATTTTGAATGGAGATTGGAGTCGGCCATTTTACCCTGATCTGGACAAAAAGTATCAAAGACAAAGGTATAAAACAGTTTACTACCAAGATTAAAGGTAAATGTACTCTTAAAACACGTACGTAAAGATTATGTACTCTTGGTGGTAAACTGTTTTATAGTTTTGTCTTTGACATAATTAGTACAGAGAGGAATACAAATACAATAACAAAAGAATTGATTTTTCCAAGTTAATATATATATATATATATATATATATGTGAGTGTGTGTGTGTGTGTGTGTGTGTGTGTGTGTGTTATATGTACACACACATACCCAGCAAAAACTACAGAAGATAAATTGATGAAAATTTGTAAACATTTTTAAGGTGTATGTGCACACTAAAAAAGTATTTTTTTGAAATTCCGAGTTTAAAGGATTAAAATGGACTAACAATGAAATTTACTGTTTTTTTGGGTAAAAAATTAATATTTCAACACTTGAGTTTTGGTGGGTAATATTCATGTGAAAATATCTAAAAATTAATTTGTAGATTTTTGAAATTCAACCTTGAAAGGGGTAAAGAAAGGAAAAAAATTTTTGAATAATGATAGCAAATTTTCTCCATTTCTGACTATACTAACAAGATATTCACTCGATTTGGGTTTGCAAATATTCTTTAAATATCTAAATACTATTTTCGATTTTGAATTTAATATTTTAAAGAGATAAAAAAAAGTAAATTGTTTTTTACATTTTTACCATTTTATATTACCACTATTGAATTAATCTTTATAAGATTTGGTAAGAGTGTGATCGTAATTTATATTTGTAATTCTGATTATGTAATTCGCAAGCAAAGCTACAGCCGGAAATCTAAAAACCATTTAATGGCTCCTGTACTGATCAAATGTTGCTCTGAAGAAATTACAATACACTGTTAGCTTTTACAAGTTGAACAAGCTTTAATTTCTATTTATCATTATTATTCTCACAAGCATGAGTTTAATGAACACAGGAGTCCAGAGGGCAGAGCAACCTAGCTAGACAAGTGCTCTTAGTTATTATTTCTTTTTTGTTTTTTTTATTTGTTCATATAATTGTAGAATTATGTTCAGAGACTGATGATGTGGGATCCTGTGAAAGTTGACTATTTTTTGGGGTTTTTCTCTTACTGTGTTTGGTGGTTAAGTTACTGTTTTATTGATATATATATATATGTGTATAATAAGTTAAGTATGAGTAAATGGTAAAAACATTAGATTTAACACAAGATTAGATTATACAATCATAAAAGTGATAATAGAGGGCATGAAAGCTTAAAATGAATATATTCTAGATGAAAGTACAATGTAAGTATTAGTATAATATTAGCATAACAAAAGATTACAGTGAAGTATAAGAATATCAAAGAATGCATCAAACCAGTAAATGGAAGATCGAAAAAGTAATAGTTTTATTACTAATAATAAAAAAAAATGTAATAATATTAAATTATACCTAACTCATTTTCTAAATATCTGAAATTTTGCTTTCAAAAGATCTTTACAAGATTATAATTTAATCCCTTTGTAAGTAGTATTTCAGACTGACACTAGAAACATGTGTCTAAGTATTTAAAAAGAAAGTTATGAATATTTTATTATTTGATAAAAGTGTAAATCATTTTATACATTGAAAAAGA
Organism: Lycorma delicatula; assembly: GCF_047948215.1. Lineage (NCBI taxonomy): Eukaryota > Metazoa > Arthropoda > Insecta > Hemiptera > Fulgoridae > Lycorma > Lycorma delicatula. Next base: position 16,935,210 of record NC_134463.1, on the reverse strand, counting down.
AAATACTAAATATATTTCTGGTTTTCATTTTGTCACATTTCATTGTTTAACTTTTATCCCCACTCAAATTTATTACAACTCCTAGAAGATGCCACTCCTGATAAATAAATCTATATTTATTATAAAATAATGTGAATTAAGTTTCACATAAAAATTAAACAAAAATACTACAGTCAAAATCAATTTAATCATATTGCAATTTTTAAACGAAAAGTATGACATTATTCTTGGGGGTTTGTAATTGATAACTTGTCTGTAGACAGACAAATTTCTTCATATTTTCCACTCAACCGGTGGTAGAGAACATTTTTCATATTTTGAGAATGATCCATAGCAGGTAATATTTACTTCTCAATGGTAAAATAAATACTTCAGACTCGAAGTTAAATGTTTACAGGCATGGACTGCAGTTTATGTCCTTTACCATAATTTTTTATATCTCATTTACAATTTTTAAATAGAACTCACTGAAAAGTATAATAACTTCAATTTTGAATTAACTAAAAATAAAATGTTTAAATTTTAATAACTACATCTCAAGGAATTTTCACTTTGAAAAAAAATATTTGCAAAATCTCTTTTTATGAGAAAAAAGTGCAACTTGTCATGAATAGTTCTGAATAATTAATATATATAAAATAAACAGAAAAAGTACAGAATATTATAAATGTTTTAAATAACTTGATTATAACATAAACTATTAATTACATACTTTTATTGTCAAAGGAAAACAAGACTTCTTTTATATAAAACAAGACAACAGAATTAAAGAAATATCTCTAAAAGATCAAATATCACTTATAAAAAACATTTCTAACAAGAAATAACTAGAATATATTCAAAATTTTAAAATAAACAATACTCCTTATTTTGTTTCTAATTTTAGAAACAAGAGCAACAATTGTTACAGATTTGTAAACATATAACACAAACTGAATCTATGGTTATGATTTAACCTCAGTAACCCAGGTTAGCTACAAGATGGTCTAATAGAAATGGATCTGGGTAATGTGATTTTATTCTAACTTCATATCTTTTTTTTTTTACAAGGTGTTAATTCACAAGAAATTCCAGATGTTGCAGAATCAACAGATTTTATCAAAATTAATGAGGACTAGGTAATTAAATAAAAATAAAAGTGCACGCATTGATGGTAAATTTATATACATGCAAATATTGTATAAATTAAATAATCTATTGTAAATGATTAGTAAGTCTTGCCTACATGCTATATAAAATCTTAATGGTTAACAGAAATTTCTTACTGAACACAAAAGAATTTTTAATTCATTTTACTTACTGCTTTATTTTTCGACATTATAAATAAATTTTCTGAATAAAGTGAAGAGAGATCTTAACCAAGCTGTTTATTCTTTAAATGTAAAGAATTAAGTGATAAAAAGTCTTTGAAGATGATGTATTTCTGAGATAAGAGAGGTTAAATGACAATGACAGTGTGATTGTTGTATGTTTCTTTATTTTTTATCTCAAGTGATTTGTTAAATTAGTTTAATTGTAATTGTACACATATATGAGCATGCTCATATACACACACATGCTTGCATGTAAATTCATATCAAGGTTAACAGAAAAAAAAATCACAATGAAAATTATATATTAATTAAATAATTTAAAAAAAAATAATAAGTCAACTAAATTTTAATAATGATAAGAAATTAAATAATTAAATTATTATAAGTAAAATTATTAAACTCAAAAATAAAACATTTTCTTTCATAGATAACTTACTTTCATAGATAACTTTTGAAACATACGTGCAGTCAGATTCATAATTGGAATTTAAATTGACATATAATAGTTTTTTTATTCCTTGAATTATTTTTTGATTGTCCACATTCTAATTATGCTTGTCTAATTAAAAATAAAAAGAGTACTGCTTGTCAGATGAAAACATCAGTTGACACTAAACAACAGTACCAGTCTAATAAAATTACAAAATATAATTCTTGTAGTATGTATATTTGCAATTAAAATAAATTACATAACCATATCATGGTTAGAGTAGTCAAGTGATAAAAAAATATATTTATTATTAAAAAATAATAGAGAAAAAAATACTTGGGTGTATAGTGTGATTCTATGAAACAATGATTTAGCTCAACCATCATTGATGGATAGAGCTTTTCTAATATTATGGATAAAATCATTAAAAATAGAATAAACCTGGTAATCTCTACTTCATTATGCCTATGAATGTTGCCAAAAAAATAAATAAGAAATTACAAAATGTATGAAAATATCAATTTTTTTACATAAATAGATAGTTTTCAAATGTGGTGACTTGACAGTATATTAAAAAAAAAAAATGTTTACAAACTGCTGTTTGTTGGTTACAAAAAAAAAACCAAATATAGAAATAGGTGATCTTAATGATAAAATTTTATTACATAGAGTAAAATTTTTAAATTTATACAAATAAAGATTGTTATAACAAACATACCATTCTTTTTTCATAAATATTAACTCCATTTTGGATAGATTGGTCAGGTATGAAGGTCATGATGAAAAAAATTTAATGAATAAACAACTTCACTGTAGGATTGGAACTGTATTAATTCACAGAAGAGTTTAAATGATATAAATACTTATTGCAACACAATATGTAAAGATAATTATCTAATTTGGTTTATTTTAGTCCACTTGACCTAAGGAATCATTTCATGAACTGAATTTACGTCTACAGCTTTTAAATAACCTGATAATCCAAGACAGATAAAAGTAAATGAATAAATAATTTTACAAATTGTAATTCATAATTCTTGTTTACTGTTCATTTTGGCATTGCCTATTTCATTAAACACAGTGATTTAAGGAAACTGATTAACATTCTAAAATTACATTTCATAAAATTTAGTTTTAAATATTTTTTTTAACGCAGGACATACATGCACTACATAATGCATGTTTATGCATTACGTAGTGCATGTATATCTCACCTCATACCCTAAACAAATAAAAATATACACACAAGTAAAAAAATGAATTTTCATCTATGCATATATTTATAAAATTCTGTAACAGAGAATTTAATATTTTTAGAAAGAATTTTAAATCAAGACAAATGTAAGTTTACTGAAGAGGTACTTTTTTTATCAGTAACAATACTTTTCCTTTGGTATAAACTGTAGCAACCAATATAGTAAAGTTTGTCAAATACCAAGCTTATTTTGTAAAAAGGAGATGTCATTATTCCCAAAAGAAGTTAATCTTAACATAATTTTATTATTTTTTTATTTGTCTGCTGACAAGTAGAGTTGGTCAGTTATATTATATGCTAAATTAATCATGTGTAGGAATAATTATACAAAACCATTTTCACAAAAATTAGAAATAGAAATTAAATAGCAAAATAAGAATTCATTCTATCAACTGGCTTCTGGAGCCCAGCACACCTCCACAGTCCCATAAATTAAAATAATGTATTACTATTATTTTAATTTTATCCTTAGCATTATTTTGTTAATTTTATATTTTCCTGAAGCAATTAGCTTTACCTAGACACCACGAGTTCTACAACCATCATTTCTTAATGTATGTTCAATATTTAAGCTAAAATGTGATACATTGAAAAGTTGTGAGAACAATATGTCACACAAGTGACAGGTACTAATATCTTGTAGTTTCATTCTAAATCTCATTGACCCATGCCATCTCATTTTCTGTTAATCACAATTTTTGTGAAGTCAACTAGTCAAATCAATTTTTATACCTGCTACGTCAACATATCTAAAACAACGTGCAGCGTTTGAATTTTTAATAGCAGAAAAAATACATGCTAATGACATTAATTATGTCTAAAGTTAATTGTTTGTGTCTTTAGACACAAACAATTGTAGTAATGAGACTGTTGATTGAAGTAATTTGAATAAGTGAGTGATAAAATCTGTGCATCAGATGTTAATAAAGTGATACAAAATTACCATCTCATTACAGCAGCTCATCACCATCCAGAGAGGTATATCAAAAGAGTGAGTAGGATACATTAATATACAAATGGTCTAACATAAAATCTGTTCTTTTAGGTATCATGCAAACTACAAAAAAGAACAAACAATGATAAGATTACTATGAGCAGTCTCTGAAAAGTTATAGTGGCATGGGAAATGTCTGTTTTTATTGTGGCAGGGATAAAACTCATTTGCATCTTCACAACCCAGAAGAAAAATGGCAGAACATGGAATAACAACACTATACTTTGTCACAATTAAAAAAGTTCAAAACCTAACCATCTGAAAAAAAATTCTCTTGACAGTCTTCTGGGATTTCTAACACTTGAAGACTTCTTGGAAGCTGAGTTGATTGTAAATTCTTTTTTCACATACGGACGTTAAAATACCTTAAGAGATGTGTCATGTTCAACAATCCATGGAGCTGATAATTTTACAATATGATAATGCTCAGCCACACACATCGCGTACAACCGCAGAGGCTCTTGTGAGTGGAAATTTGAACCTCTATACTCACCAGATTTATCATCCTGCGATTTTCACTTCTTTCCGTAATTAAAAGAGGTTTATTAAGGACATCATTTCACCACAGATGATGAACTGAAGGACACAGGAAAGTTGTGGTTGAAGGAAAGACTGCCAACATTCTTTTTTAATGGACAAAATTGATGAAGAATAATTGGATTATTCTGAATTCTTACTCAGAATGTATATTTGTAATTGGTGACTATATGAAAAAATAAATGTAATTTTTTGAAGCATATAAAATGTACTTTAAGCCATATATATTTCATTTGACTAACTCTTTTCATTTGCGTGTTATGAGAAACTGTGCATTACATTTCTGCCACTTCTTGCACTACTCAAAAAAAAATCAGTAAATAAATACTTCATCATAATAAACCAGTACACAGTTTAATTTTGAATAATTTTGTGATCAAAATCAGACCTTTTTTATAATTCCATAGGAAGTAAGTTTCACCAAGCATTTATCCAACAGGGGTCCCCTTATCAAACATTTAAAAAAAGGTTGTGTTCCAAAAAATGGTATAACATTTTTTGTATGTATACTTTAAAGCTTGATTAGTTGTCTATTTTATTTAAAAATAGACTTTTTGAAAATCAAAGAATCCTGAGAAGTTAAATCATAAAACTATGTGATAAAGTGATAAAGACTTGCATAAAAATGTTTCCTATACTGACTGGTTATTCGCTTATTATTCAATCTATTTTTGCAAGATATGAGCTTTCTGTTAGAATCAATACTATTATCTTTCACCATTGTGCTAGAATTTACTTTGTTTATAAATATATTTTTTTAATAAAGTTTTTAAAATTGGCACTAATTAATACAGTCATTATTAACACAACAAATACCTCGAGCATACAGTGAAACTGTAGCCAAATATATACAAGATAAAAAGATAAAACATGGCTTCAGTCACTGGCATTTAGTCCTTATTTCAAATCCTTAATTTCCAAAATTTATTCCCTGAGATGTTCCAGCTGCTACAGAAACATCAGATTTAGGGTAATACAAGTGTTTATTATATTATACTAATAATGCCATTATTAATTATATTTATTATTATTATTATTATTATTATTATTATTATTATTATTATTATTATTATTATTATTACCCTACAATGTATTTGTGATTAAAACACTAATTTAAATATTTATCATATTTATAAATCAATAGATAAACCAAATTACTTGAGTAATTAAATTCTGATAAAAATAATCAGAATTAATATAAATTTTATATTTAATATAAAAATAATCAGAACGTAAATTATAAATGTCTTTTTAATGTTGTCATTATCACATACTGTATTTTCCTGTCATGACAATTTCTGAACTGCTATTACAAATATCAAGAAGATGATAAAGAAGAATAAAAATAATGTATATTATTTTCTTGCACTGTTAGAGTTTATTTATAATAAAATTTTTCATTGAAATTTATTTAAAAAAATGTTATGAAGTAAAATGTATACACCAAATAATGATTGATTCCTGTTGCATTGAATTCAAAAATGGCAACAACAATATAACTATGTTACTCTTTCTTTAAACAATATTTTAGAACGCTTGGATATTAATTTATGTAGTTAGTTAAACAGTATTGCAAATATAATATTTTTAAGCAAATTAAATTTATTATATAAATAATAAAATGTTAAAGTAAAAAAATGAAAGGTGATTAAGATAAAGTTCAAAAGTTAATGTTAGTAAAATAATAATTGGAACAAATTAAAAAAAAAAACTTAAGTTAGGAAAACAAAGAACAGATAATGAAAATTAAACAGTAATATAAAAGTAAATAACTGATGAACTGGTGATTATACAGTAAAATTTTGTGAAACATCATTCTGTTTCAACTGTGCTGTAAATTTATTCATTCACTGACAGAAATATTTCTTATTAATGGAAAAGATGAAAACTCTTTTATCTATCTAAAGAATATTTTCTACAGGTTCCTGATGGATAAACATATTGATTCATCAGGACCCAAAACGAATCAGTAACTGGTGTATAAGTTTTTCTCATTTTTTATTTTTTTAAGATTATTTCTTGAAATAAATTTAAACTAAAAAGTATTTACTATAATTAGAAAATAGTACAGATTTTTTTTTCAGTGACATCAACTGCTGCAGTTATTAACCAGTAGTATAAATAAATATATGTACACAACATTTAGTGAAGCTGCATTTAGAATTACTTTTTTTTAATTTGATGTGATCAGTGATTTTGTTTTTAGGGTGAAAAACACTTTCATGTTATCATCACCCAGGTACGATAATTGTTCTACAAAATATGGACAGTTAAAAATTAATTAAAAAACTAAAAACCCCAATGACAAAAAATACACCTTCAAAGTAAAAGGCTTGCAACGCATGTTAAAAGAAAAATAACAAAACAAAGATATATCACATTAAATATCTCTGAAAATGGTTAATAAATTGGCTTTCAGGACTGAGATTTCCTTATTTCTCAATCTTTAATTTCAGTATGGAACTTCCTGAGATGTTCAGGATGCTATACTTGTATTTTCTTGACACAACCTGAATTAAATCAGGTTTTAAGGAATGCAGTTTAATATCTTATATAGGAATCTTCAGTCATCAAATAATAGTAAATTTCATTAAACAGTGTAAGAGGAGATAACACTTTAAAATTATTTACTCACTTAAGTAAATTAAATTAATGAAACTACTCTTCTGAAGTTCTTTTGAGCTTCTTTCTTTGATTTCCAGAAGCATTTTTCTTTTTGAAAACTACCTCAAAAAGGTTAGGATATTTGCCAAGTGTGATCAAATAATATATTTGAACTATATTTGTTCTTTCTTGTTGAATATATTGTTTGAGGCATATTTAGTTTGTTTTTAAACTTCATAATGTTCACTAGTAATGAGATCTTGAATTTTATGTAGTATGTGTAAAATTTACAACTAGTGATTAACAACTTTTCCACATGTATCCTGTTTCTATGTATGAGTCAATCAAGTCTATTTTCAATGAAATTACAGTCATTTACCATTATCAACAGAATTCAATGCACTATGACATTTTATAATTACTAAGAATATCATAATAGAGTAAAGAATTCTCATAATAGAAATAAAGATGAGAAAAAGTCTTTGTAAACTGAGTAAACTAATATTAATAATAAATTAATATAATATATTATTATGCAGTTTAATTGATCATAATACTTATAATATCAATATGATTTAAGTTATTTTAATACAAAAATAAAACAACCTAATAATGCAATGAAACATATGCATGTAATTAAATTAATCTATTACAAGTATAAAAAAATTTAACTATTTGTAATGTAAGTTATTTTATATACAAACTCCAGCAAAATAAAAAAAAAACTCTGATGTATTGAATTACATATACACATATATACACATTTTTTGCTACACTTCATTTAAACTTACTTCATTTGAAAGTTAGATACGACCCTCCAATTCTTTAATAAAATGGATAGTTACAGAATTGCTGAAATATTAATTTTTATTAATATCAAATATTAATACAATTATTAATTCAACAATATTACATGAAATATTAAGAGAGAGTAAAAGTACCTTTAGTACTCGTATTACTTAATCAGTATTACTCTTATCTTCATGAGTTACTGATTAACAAAAGTTTCAGATTTCTGGTGTGAAAATTATATTTCAATAATTATATTTAAATTATTATTAATAAAAATTAATAATAATAATTAAACTATTCCGTTTAGAGAACTCCTGTATACTGATTTCAAATGTTAATTTTGACATTACGGTGTAAAATATTCAGCTTTTATTATTGGATTATTTGGTGAATAATCAAAAATGAAAAAGAAACATTCATACAGGAAAAACAAAAATAACATGAAGAAATATATCTCAAAAAAATGACAAGAAGATGAATATAGAGGGGAGGAAAATGTTAAGAACAAGGAAAGAATAAAAAAGTTAAGGGAAGATGATAAATATAAAGAGGAAGAAAATGTTAAAAACCAAAGAAAAGATAAAAAGATTAAGAGAAGATGATGAATATAAAGAGAGAGAGAAAATTTGAAAACTAGAGAACATGTACACAATTCAAGATCAGAAGAATTATATCAAACCAAATAGGGATTTAATGATTTGCAACAAAAAACAAATAAAATAAATGATGATCAACTCCGACTTAGGGAAAATATTGATCAACAATATCAGAGGAGTAATGAACTAAAAGATAAGAATTTTTTGCAATTTATCAAAGATTGGGGATTTATGCCTCAGTGTACTCATATTTGTTGTTCTTGCGAGGGTCTATTTTTCAATCACTCTGTTAACTTTAATGCAAATAAAATTAAACAGAAATTCCAGAATAATTAAATAAAATTATACAAAAATTGAACCAGAAAATCCAAAAATAATACGATTCTAAATTATAATTTTCAATTAATACTAAATAATCAGATGTTTCACCAAATCCATTACACATACACATATGTAATAATGCCTAAAAAATTACATATACACATTTTTAAAAGTACATAAAATTTTATTTCACTAACTTACACTTTTTTCATAATTTTTTTTATTATTATTACTGAATTGTTATTTATTGCAATTTTTTTTATTATCACAGGTTAATAAGTATTAATAAATCAATATATTTAAATTTAAAAAAAAGTTAAAAAAAAGGAGATGAAGTTTAGATTCGAACCAATGTGCCTTCCCTTTTAAGATCCAAATATTTCATTAATTAAAATTTTATTTGGCTATAATTCTGGAACCAATGAAAATATTATTATTTTTAATTTTAAAAAGGAATTGATTTTTGAGAAACTAGAAATATAGTGTTGCCACCTTATAAACTGTCCAGAAATGGACTTAGAGGTGAGAAAATATGAATAGAAGAATTTGAAGGACCAAGTCAGTGAACCAACAGGTTACCTTTTACACAGACACACTTTCTTACATTGTTTTAAGACAGAAGATGCTCGTTTATCAACAACAAAAGAATGTTCTAATTATTTATTCTTGTGTATTAACAATCTTGGTTATCACCAAAGTAATGACCAACAGCAGCTGGCAGCTTTACACCTTCACTATGTTCAGTCAATGTTAATAATCCATTTAGAAAGATATTATTAAAATTAATTAAATTTTGACAGATTTTCTTTTTTTTAAATGAATTCTCTCTGAAAGCTTAGTTTAAATGATATCCTCCAAATTTGAAGATCATAAAGCAAATGAGAAAAGATAACATCAAAATTAGCCTTTAATAGCTATTTACCAAGTAGATATACAGATAAGTATATATGAATTAATTATTACCTCTTGTCACAATTAATTTTTAGCTAGTGTACCAATGCCAAGATCTGATTTGATCTGATTTCCCAATCTCATGTATAAATTTAAATGTACCTACAACAAGCATTGATATACTACAATCTGAAAAAAATTAAATACTGTTGTGCACTATATAATGCTACATATTCATCAACTTGTAATTTATAATATTATTAAAACTGAGTCATTTAAAATAAACTGTAATTTTTGTATACATAGACATTTAAGGTAATAAAATACAGTTAATGGCTTTAGAGGAGAAAAAATTAACATAAACAAAGAGAATAAGGTATTATAAAAAAAGTGCAGGAAAAGTCGGTATATAGAAAAAAGGGTACTTACGTATTAACGCCACCGCAGCTGCAACTTTATTTAAAAACAAAGTAGTCAATCGGATTTCAGTGGAAAATAGGCCGATATAGAGTTTAACAGATTCAAAACGGTCCCTTTATTAATTTTAATAAATGGTTATTTATATTTATTTATTTTATAAATATAATTTAACCTACGCTAGCTTTGCTCGCTAACATTGACTAATTAACAGGAGTGTTTTGATAATTTAAATAATATATAATTGCAATAATTACTGAATTTATTAAATAAATACTCTAAAAATGACGGTGTTAATTAGTCACGGTTAGCGAGCGAAGCGAGCGTAGGTTAAGTTTGGTTAAATTATATTTATAAAATAAATAAGTATAAATAACCATTTATTAAAATTAATAAAGAGACTGTTCATTTTCCACCGAAATCCGATTGACTACTTTTTTTAAAAATAAAGCTGTAGCTGCGGTGGCGTTAATACATAAGTACCGAAAAAAGTAAGTGTGATAATGGACAAAGCATCCATTGTACCCACATCCAAGATATATTGCATTCCATGAAAACAAATGATTCTACAAGTATAACATCCAGGATAAAATATATTGGAAAATAAAAGAAGATAAAGTTTCAGCAAAAATAAAATGTCACTATTGAAAGCCAGATGCATTTAAATACTAGCCCACAGATCACTAATACCAACAGGTAATGGTGGTCTTTGGATATTTAAATGAACACAATCAGCATTTTGTGTTTAATGATTTCAGTAGTTACATAAAAAAGAAATAAAAAATAATTATGAAGAACAAAAGATGACTGAGGAAGAAATGTAAACTAAAAAAGAGGCAAAATTTATGGTAATAAAGAGAATGCACTACTAAAAAATATGCATCAAAGATCTTTGTTGTAAACAAATTCAGGCTACAACTTTAACCAAAATAGCGACCATTTAATATTTTTCATACCTAGTTTCAAAAGTGGATTATAGTACATCCCAAGTAGTGATTCCATACTGAAAAATATACAGTTTAGTAAAAACTGCTAATTTTTTATTTTTTTTCAGTGAAGTTTAAAAGGAATAAGGACCATTTTTGAAACTAGCTGTGAAAAAATCAAATGGTTGATATTTTGTTTAGGATTGTCATTGCCAAGTGTATTTTGTCCCCAACCTGGTTCCTAATGGTTGGAATGTTATGCTGACTTCAGACTGAGAAATAGATAATTTTGAAGTAAAAGCATCTACTAAATTTTATTTTTCTATGGTTACCAGTTGAAAAGTTATTTTTTTAAATTGTTCTCATACTTTATCAACATTCTTTATATAATTCAGATTTTATAAATGCAGTTCTCATCTTTTATAAGTATCTGAAGTATTACATATTAATGATATGTATTCATACATATCATACATGATATGTATGAATGTGTACATTCATACATATCTCCTTCATTCTCTGTAGTAATACCTGACAGTGGTTCCGAAGGCTAAACAGAAAAACAAGTTAAAAAGTGGGAAGAATTAAAGAAACTAACATTTAACAATAAAAATTTATTACTTTTTATTTCAAAATTACAGGGTTTCTTGTCAGACCATAAGTGTAATTAATTATCATTAGGGAGGTAATCAATTTCACTTTTAATTTTTTTAACAACTATAAAACTAAAGTAATAATTTAATGAAAATTAATACAGTTAAAAACCAGGCGATAAACAAAAATGAAAATTGAAAACTTCTCTATGTAAAATATTGCTCTGTTAAAAAACCATATTATTTAAATTTAAAAATCGATGATTGGATGCAATAAGTTTATCAAGTAATTTCTTTACATTTTAGGAGCTACATATATAATTACTGCCTTACAAATATGAATATGAAAATGTAAATGATAATACAAAATGAAAATAGGATAACACATAATGAAAATGTAAATTTGTAGAATATGAAAAAATGCCATGCTTAACTGGGATTTGAACCTGGAACCTTTGAAAAAAAGGCTGAGAAGCTACCATTCTGCCACGGAGATCAGCAGAGTGGATTTGTATATTTACTTTTTACTCAGTAAAAAGAATTGGATAATACAGTTAATATTTTTAGTTAAAAATATATTTTCAAGTGGTAATCGCTTACTATAATATTGTACATTAATTTTAAATCATTAAACAAATTAACATGATTTGTTGACATTACAGCAAAACATTGTTATTATGTAACTGAAAGGAATATATTAATTTGATGCCCAACCTTACTTATTGCTGTTATACACTTAAAGCACTACTAATATATACCAGATACATTTGCTTTCTCTGAGAATAATGATATTCATTATACAACCAATTTATAAGGTGAGTAGAATGCAGATCTTATTTCTATTGCTGAAAATCATCTGAATTTCAGTGGGTTTAGAACGCTGATATGCGACAATATATTTGGCTCATTTCTCTGTGCAGAAAGAAATTCCATTCCTTCCCAATTACCCACTCTTTCCACAATTACTCTGTCATAGAATACACCTCATTCTTAATATTAATTTGTTATTTTCAGCAGTGGTTTTTTATTCATATCAGATGAACTATAATCCTTACAATTACATCAGTATGAAACATACAAATACGAGTTACAAAACTTCGAAAATAAACCAACTAATAAAAATGGAATTTGGCCCCAAGTTCTAATATAAAAAATTACACCTTTTTTAAGATTTTAAACAATATTGATCAAATATAGCTGACAGCAATGTTTAAGAAATAACTACTCAAACGTTCTTTGTTAGAAATTAAAATAATTTTGTTTTTGCATCAGAAGGATAGGGCAATTTTAAGAGTATAGTCACTATACTTGTTTCTATACCAGCTGTCTTGGGTTTTGATTCTTGGCAAGGAGTTTGAATTTTTTACCCATCATTATTCTATCATTTTACCTATTTCATCTACTCTATTAAAGTACACACATCCTACAATGATAATAACAACAGTAAACAATTTTTAACTAAATCTTATTCATATAATACAGTGATGACTGATAATTTACAGTCAAGTGTTTGGTTTAATAATACAAAAATTATTCTATGAACAATCATACATCAACATAAAAAAATTCTATATTTGTGTATTATGTATATACATAATATATATATATATATATATATATATATATATATATATATGTATAATGTTACTCCCGACCAATTTATTCTGGGTCAAGTGATGCACGTACATTAGTACATTACGCACTGTAAAACACAAATTCTTTAGATAGCTTACATCAACAGGATAATACTGCTATAAAATAATGATAAATTTATCAATTTATTATGAATACATTGCTTAAAATGTCAAGGTTAAAATGTTTTACATCACTGAAAAATAAAAAAAAATTATATAATGCAATCCATTTAATTTCTTTACATACATTTACAGTTATTTCATATCTTTATCTGTAGAATGCAGCTTTAAGAACAGCAGTAAGAACTTTTTCTAAGTAGAATTCTATTAAAAACAGTAAACCATACGAAAATCCAATTTAGTCTTCATAACTACAATAGTCAATATTTTCATTTCTCACCTTTAAACTTTAATAAATACTGCTAATGGATCTAAGGAACAAAGACACTAGTTAGAATTGATTTTTCTGAGAATAATGATGTTTATCATACAATTAGTTCTTCTGATAAAGATGTTAAATGCAGAGCTGAATATCAGCTACATTTTGATGGACTAGGCTTGTTGATGCACAAGAATATATTTAACTTAATATTTGAAGAAGGCAATATTTAACCACTTCCTTATTTGCCTGTCACAGAAGATGCTTGCTGACATCAAGGATGGATATTCCATTTTAAAGTGTAAAGTACGTCTCTTTATTTTGTAGCCTACAACCTTTTGCAGAGTCAAAAATCTTTATCTTTTGTGCTTGAATAGTGATCTTTTTAATTTAAAATGTGATTTTTATGCCTAATCTGTTTTTACTATTTTAAAACATTTATAAAATAAATGCCAGTGCCACAAACATCTTTTTAAATTTTGTTTAATCTTAGTGGACTACTCTTTCAATGCATTTTTTCTCATTAACAAACAAATACGAATTTTCTTCATCACCTATTTTACAGAATTTTATAAAATATTTCAATTAAGCACATTAATGGTAATATTTAAGAGGTTTATTAACGTTTTTATTTTTATTAAATAAACAGTTTTAGAAATATCTTTGGCTCTTTATCTGCATTATTTTTATTTAGAAATGAAATGAAATGGGTCAACTCATCATTTTGTTAAATATTACTTTTTGATCTTTTGCCTACTTTGTTGGGAGATAACATTTTCCCCAATATATCAACAACCTCATAACTTTTATAATAAACATAAAAATTCCTTAACACTTATTTTGTTACACAAAGAATTTCCAATGTAAGTGTATAGACCTTATACAATACCTGTCCATAACTAACTGATAATTCTTTAAATATTGAAAACTTACATAAAACATACAAACATTACAATACATTTACATACCCTTTTTCCATTCTGATATTAAATGAAATGATAAAAACTAATATGTGTTATAATATTGTTAAATGTAAGATTAAAAACAAAGAAAATGTTCTATTCTCAATGAGAGCTGAAGTACCACATTCTTTTTTTTAAATGGATTTTTTTTAACTGACCAATAAAAAAAAAAAAATTTTAAACAACAGAAAAACACTCTTTTTCCAATTTTTTATTAATATGATCTTTCAACAAAGTTATGAATTGTACAAATTGCACTACAAGGAAAATAGTTGAAAACAAATGGTCTTTTTCTGCAAATTAGAAAAGAAAATGTTTTGGTAAAGATTAAAAGTTAGACTTTTCATTATTTGGTTCAAAAGACTCTTGAATCATATGATAAAAACAACAGGATGTATCTTGTGTGACACATATTGTATAGAATATTTTGCTGACAGTTATGAATTTTTTTCATTTGTAAAAAACATCACTAAATGCTCTCACATGTTAATGTTAATTTAGTGAATTTATAATTATTTTGTATCATTAATAAGAAAAATAAAATGTTTAGGTTTATAATAAAAGTGAATGATAGATAGTACTCCAATATTCAATATTAATTGCTGCTCAAGAAATATTTGAAAAATCAGCTTGTTTCTTACAGTTTTTTTTTTTTCTTAAAGGGCTAGAGTGTTGCAAGTTCTAACTTTTAAACTTCTTTCCATGGATGGATCTAACTCAGAATCTTCCTTGTTAAATACAAAACTTTAAATGATGTATAGTTATTATAAAATTAGGTTTACTTTTATCAATTGTTTACTCATTCATATTTTGCCATTCTGTTTCTAATTTTCTAAACCTTTTTCATTCAATTTCTTACTCTGACATGCAAGTTGCTATACAGTATCAGGAAATTCAATATCTTGAAAAGGTTCAGTTTATATTTAGTGCACAATTTGGTTTTATAGACAAAACCAGACTGCTATAAAAGTAATTTTAGCAACTATTATTTCTGTACATCAAATAAAAAATAAACAGAGGATTACAGTCATGTATTTGAATCTGCATTTAAATATACTTCAGTCTTACTTATTTTATATTTCTGCAATAATCTGAAATAAAAAAAAAAAAATCTGATGTGGGCACCAGATGACTTCCTTGTACGTCTATTAAATTACATATACACATTTTTTTAAAATGAAAAGTACATAAAATTTTATTTCATGAATAACTTCTGATATCTTTATATATTTTTTTTATTTTTTATTTATATATTTATTTTTATTATTATTTATCCTAAAATTTTTTACAATCAGAGGTTAACAATTATCAATAAATCAATATAGTTAAATTAAAAAAAAAACTTAAAGGAGATGAGGTCTGATTTGAATCGATGTGCCTTTCCCTTCTAAGATCCAAATATTTCATTAATTACAATTTCATTTAAAACTCTGTAACCAATGATATTGTCGGACAATATTCTCCCTAAGTCGGAGTTGGTCATCATTTCATTTATTTGTTTTTTGTTGCCAATCATTTAACTGCTCTTTGGTTTGATATAATTCATCTGATCTTAATTTGTGTTCTCTAGTTTTCATATTTTCTCTCCTTTATATTCATCATCCTCTCTTAATTTTTTTTATTCCTTCCTTGGTCTTAAAGTTTTCTTCCTCTTCATATTTATTATCTTCTATTAATCTGTTTATTCTTTGTTTGTAACATTTTCTTCCTGTTTATTTTTTTTGGTGTACAACAGTTTCTTCCTATTTTTCCTTTTTTCACTTTCCTTTTTTTAACTGTATTTTTTAATTTAAATATATTGATTTATTAATAATTATTAACCTCTGATAGTAAAAAGTTTTACAATAAATTATAATTCAATAATAACAATTAAAAAAAAAAGAAAAAAATCATAAGTTATTAGTGAAATAACATTTTATGTACTTTTAAAAATAAATATATGTAATTTAATAGGCGTACAAGGAAGTCATGTGGTATCCACATCAGATTTAAAAAAAAAATAAAGTTTATATAATTTTGATTTGATAAGAAACTAATTTATGCTGTAATTCATTAACTGAATATTTTTATAAGTATTTAATTTAAATCATTAAATGACAATTTAGATAAGCATTAAACTGATTGTCGCTTTATGATTTGGTTAATTGAGTATTATGAGATAATTATTTAAATATGTGATTGTTTTTATACTTTAATTACAACCTTTTTAATAATTTCCTTTTGTTACGAAAGATTTTGTTATTTTTATCATTTACAAGTATTTTTTTCTGTTATCACATTACTAATATAATAATAATTAAAATTAGGAGCCATTAAAATGTACTTTTCATTTATTTAGGTATTTACAACCAAACAGTAACTTCAGTAAACGCCAACAAGGAATTTTAATATTAGATTGAGTGCTACATGCCAACAGAAAACCAACAGATAGATGTCTTATGTCTTCCTTGAATTTAGAATGTAGGGATTGGAATATTGGATCAGGAGATGATGTATATCATCTTTAGTGATGAAATGACAGTTTGGGATTTAAATATGAGTTTGATATTTTGGAAAGTCAATTGTCTCCTGCACTGACAAGAAAATTTTCCAATTTAAATGAGAAATAATTCTGGAAAATAAGAAAAATAAAATAAAAATGAAAGGAGTTAACTTAATGATGAACATAGTAATCTGCTGCATCTATATAAAAAAACAATTCTTTTAAAATTTATTTTCTATTCTAATTAATTCTATTATATTTATTATTATACTTTAATCTCTATTACATTCTGTCTATTTTTTCTTTTTAAAAGCTTATCCTTATAAATATAGAAACAAATAAGAAAAAAATTTCTTCTGAGAAGAAAATCATTGAGGTGGGATCCACCTCCCCATCACCATTATCAAAATCATTAATGAAGACTTGTACTGAAGATTATGAATGATGATAAAATTTTTTACTTATAAAAATGTTTATTAACTTATTGTAAATTCCCAATAATTATAAATTAATAGAAATTATTATAATTCAATACCCATAATTATTAACTTTTGCAAACTGTTGGAGTGATTTGTATTAAAATTGTGATGTTTAATGTACATGAATCAAAAATATATTTTATAAATTTTTGTTATTTTAAAATACGTTTATTTTTTAATTATTTATCTATTATTCAATTTTTTTTATCAATTTTTATAATAAAATACTCTTAAAGATCATAAAATTCCATTAGGTGTAACCACTCAGTAAGGGTTTGCCTAAATCTGATTTTCAATTTTAAGGAAAATTAATTTTTTTTAATTGGTAATAACTAGGTGTTGATTCATAGATTGTATTGCAAAGGTTTTCAAGGCACATAATAATTAATTTAAATCTGATACATCATGATTGCTTCTAATCTTCTATGATTTGTAAGAACTTTCTTCTCTCACTTTTTTCAGCCTTGTTACAATCTTAAAGTCAACTTTGATGATTTCTATTCCTAGACCCCACCCATAGATCCCAATATCTCATCGCATAATAATGTATAAAATAGCTGATGACTTCATTCCAGGTGAGCTAAATTAGGCAGGATAATATTCATTCAAGAGCATTATACATCAAGAAAGGCTGACTGTTGACTATAACCACCAGATGAAGTGGCTGGTGTACATTATGTTTAAGCTTGAGATGAATGAAACAGCAAACTTAGATCTTATAGTCATCTTTATCTTAGGTTTTCCAGATGTAGACCTTTGATTCAGAAACTGAGCATGCTGCCCCACACATAGTGTCTCAAGCTGTAATGAACAACCATATTTGCCAAAGTTGTAAAAAGGAAGTGAAAGGTTCTCTGGTCGTTCATTAATCTAATCATACATCGCACAAGGATTAGTGCTGCCATTTTATAATATATTTTCAGTATTTATATAAATATTGAACTTAAATATATCCGGCTTTACTATACTGCATCTTGTGTTGATTGTATTCACTATTTCAATTTTTTTTTTTTGTAAAAAAATACCTTCTATTTGTTCATTACAACATAATATGATTTGAATACTGTATTTGCAATGTTTTATTTGATTAATGCATGAAACAGATATCACTGAAAGGCCTAAACATACAATGAAAGAAAAAATACAAAATTTATTCTAAAACAGTATATTATCATTAATATTGAAAACAATATTATCATCAGTATTTCTAATACTGATATGTATTATTTTGTCATGAGCAATAATTTTAAACTATTAAAAAAGACTATGAGAAAACTGATAACACTGTACCAATTACTCTCAGAAATAAACAAAATTAATGTTTAATCAAATAGCCATTCTTTAATAACCTTAATCTTATGAAAGTACTTATTTTTGAATTAGTAGATCATAATAAACCTATTATAGTTTTTTCTAAATTATTCTAGTCATGCTTTATCTTTGCTTATAAGTTTATGTCTCCCTTCATAAAACAGTATCAATTTGAAGAGTGTATTATTTTTATTTTCATTCATATTTTTGTTAAAGTATGGAATTTGATTTTGTTGCAAAAGCTCTAAAAACTAAAAAGCTTTAGTAAACAAATGGAAAAATACTTTTTTGACCATTTTTTAAGTTTTTCTTTGTAAATTTATGTACGATAACAAAAAGAAGGGTAATGAGGTAAGGTACTAAAGAGATCATATGACAAAGTACACATCAACTCATTAAAATAAGGAATCAAAGAACTTCCTAGGCTTTCATAAACAATAAAAATAAACATATGTTCTAAAAATTAATAAAAATGTATGTAAATTTTTAAAATACCTATATTTACTATTAAAACATAATACTGAAAGAACATGATAATTTTGAACATAATTTAATAAGTTATGGATAATAACTGAAACTTATGTAACTTTACTGTGTGTCAAAGTTATACAAATTGGAGTTAATGATATCCAATCACACCCTCTCTCTTAACCTTGTATGGGAATTATCCCTTTCCTACAATAGTTCCCATTGCATAGAAACCTTTAAACCGACCCATCATTAGTCATTTGATGAAAATAATCATACCACATCAGTTTTTGGCTTCTTTTGCATCAGTAATGTCAGTAGTAATATAAATAACGAAAGTGGCAAAGATAGATAAAATCAATTAACCATCCGATCACAATAAATTCTCAAAAGAAACTAACAGTGTAGTAATGAACCACTCTAAATGGAATATTACACAACAATGAAGGAAGCTTCATTTTTGCAACAATGGTATGAGACCATTAATGATCAGCAATTCATTGAAACTTAAGAGACCTTTAAAACAATGTATCACACAAAGGGTGTTACCATTTAAAATATTTGAATTACAACCCCGTGGCCATTCCCCAAGATGGGGGCTGAAATTTTCTTTATTTTCAAAAAGTAAAGTAGTTGACATACCTTATTCCGAAAGTTGGAGTATTCTACTTAGAACGGATTTAAACTTTTTGAGGGGTTTCCATATTTTTAATTCACTCTGTATAGTAATCACTGATCGTTTGAAACAAAAAATGATAGCTCTAGTAGGTGAAGGGTACTCTTCTTATAAATTGCTGGGAATATTTCTAAAAGCTTTAATTACTTTTACAGGGAATTCTGCAAATAGTTGTGAGGTCAAACTTCTGCTCATAAAAAATAATTTTGTCCCCAGTGGAGTCAAATAGCAACTATAAAACTGAATTACTGTATTAAATTTTTTTATGAACAAATTGGTAGGTCTTCTAACATATGTAAATGAAAGGTTATGTTCAGCTTTATATATCAGTAACACCTGCCATAAACCAATCAGAAAAAATAAAAACAGCTAACACTACAATTAAAAAATTTTCTTCTGGTTAACTTCATTTTTATAATATTTTTCTCTCTTACCAAACATAGTTTCCATCTAAATAATAATAGTAAACGTAATCTTACAAATAAAATACACAACAAAAATCATAAAGAAAGCAAATTCTCAGGATACACAGACACAAAGAGCTTTGCTGTTTGACAATTAGTTTCCTGTATCTAATTTGATCATACCTCTCTTGGTTTACATGAGATAAAATCTAGTGTCAACGAACCCTCCTTGATAGATTAATTCTTTATAAAGAAATGTTTTCTGGAAAGCTAAAGTAATGAAGAGAAAACCTAGTGACTGCCTTCCATTGATGTTGATGATGAATTGAGTTTAATAAATCACACATGTGTTCACTCACATATTTATCTACCAATGATAATGAGTTACTGACAAACAAAATTTAACTTTCAGTACTATTAACTCCAGAGATTCTGAACTACTTAGTTAGTCAATAAACTGACATTTTTAACTTCCCAGTCTTAGTCGCCACTGAACTGAAGAATAAAAATTCTGAATTGGGTGTATTGTTTGAACCGTTCAATTGCAGTTTTTATGTTATAACAGGTGCTTGAAGTTATTTCTAGTCATCAGGAAAATTCATGTTGCAACATGCTCATTTATGCTTGTTGCATCATTTAGCTTTGCAGTTACAGACTGGTCAGGTTAGCAATTACAGACAGGTCACTGACATTAGTCAGTGACCTGTTCACATCTTTACAGAATGCCTCAAATTTCATCCTGTGTTTGGAAGTGTTTATTAAATAAATAAGTTTTATAATAATATTATATTTGTAAATTTTAAAATCAGTTAAATTTTTACATTATTTCAAGTAATTTCACATAAAACAATGTTCCATAGGAATTTATGTGAATGAAGAGTGTCATAAAACAATGTATGGTACAGTGCCAAAAGAACTCATTAAAGTTTGTGAATCTAGTGATGAAAACCAACAACTTATTTTTTTATTTGTTAATTTATTATTTGTAAGTATCATGGAAAAAGGTTTCTGTCAAAATTCAGTCATCTGTATAGATAGTTCTGGGTGACCCTTTGAGAACTCATAAAAAATAACATTACAAATAACATTAGAGCAAGCTCTTAAAGAACACATTTTTTCAAATTTAAATTTAATTCCTAGAAAGCCTCTGTGTTAACTGTTTCAAAAGTATTTTTTCTCAGCAGAACAAAGAACTATATGAATGTGAAGACCAAGAGCAATACATTGCCCCACATCACAATATTGAACAATTGGATGCTGCTTGTAGCAATGTGAAAGAGTTGGTACTACAAGCTACCACAAGTATGTTCCTGTGTCAGAAGGCATTGTAAGATGTTAGTTTACTTTAGACTCCAAGGACTATGAAGACTATCCTCTGTCAAGCATTGTACCACTTTCACTTAAAGAAAAATACTATTGCTTATGTGCATGACAATCAGTGGTGGATAGGAGAAGCGGTAGATATTAGCCTTGAAACTGACGATGTGCAGGTTCATTTTTTCCACCCAGCTGGACCATGTATATCACTTCAAAAGTCTCAACAAGCAAAGTGCAGGTAAGTGTAGGTCCCGATCTGCAAAGTCCTGAGAAAGTTGTCCTCATTTGAACTAATTACAGTGACGAGTTATTCTCACACAATTTCAAAAGAATTATCAGAAGAGATATCACACCTATTGATTAACCACACTAAATAATAAACTTTCATTGCTATAAAAACAGGCTATTTCATTGAAGAATAATAAAAATCTTGCTACAATTTATTTTTTCTTTGATAGTGTTTACAAAAATAAACCAATATAAAAATAAAAATGAATTCTTGAAAAAAGATGTGGGCAATTCATTGAAATTTCAGTTTGTGTAAGTTTTACAAGCATTTTTGAATCAAAATTGTATTAGGTTACTAATAAAATTGGTTAAAATTGGTTTGGTAACTAATCAAAATTAGTTAAGTTATCATTAAATTACAACCTATCATTAATAATTTAAAAAAAAGTATTTTAAAAATATTGAAAATGTAAAAAATATATAATAAATGTAAAGTGCAAAGACAAGAAACAGGGATGGCATACACTGTGTGTATGCCATCCTTGAAAAAATTTATCAAAAGTGAAATTTCACTATTTTTCATGTTCAACTTTAATGGTAATTTTTCAAAGAAAGAAGAAGGATAGGTAAATAAACCACTAAATGAATATTTTACCTCAAGAAAATTTGATTAAATTGCTTTTTGTTTCATCCTTCCAGGACCAACAGTTTTTTAGTTATGACTTTTTCCGTAAACCCTTATAATCACAAAAATGGGTGTACACACCATAACAAAAATGACAACCACAGGAAATAAAAAATTTAAAAAGAAGTTTTAAGATCCTGAAATATGTAGGAAACAAGAGGGTAAGTTTCAATTTTTTTTTAATTGTTCAAGCAACCAGCTTATGTTTTTTGGGACATTTCTTATATATTGACCCACAAGTTAAAGATTTTACTAATTTTTTCTAGATTTCATTCTTGAATGTAAATTTGTAGAAATTCATTTCAGTTTTTTAAATGTGTAACATTTGTGAACAAATGTGTGTTTTTATTTTACAGAAATCCAAGTGAATATGTTTATAAATTTATTTAAATGCTTGATATTCATTTTAATTATTTGATTTAAGTGAAAATTGTTAAAAATAGTGATTTTAACTTCAAATTTTTATAAGATGGAAGCTTAAAATAGTGTCTTTAAGACTTGATTTCCTAATAAAACATCCATCCTATGATTTTAGAACTATCCTCTATCTAACATATAATCCAAAAATACACATTATAAGATATAATGTGTATTAATAGATATAATCTTGTATGTATTGTGGATCTTTGTTTTAAAAAAAAATTTGGGTTAGGTCTTTTAAACAATTATGTTCAATTTTTATATTTGTCTGGTAATCAGTCTAAAAGATTTAAATTTATTTCAACCCTACTGTTAGCAATAAAACACGAGGATACTTTGTGAAATTATAATGAAATACTCATGGTCTACTTGTCTCTTAACTGGTGATGCTAAAATTCTTTCCTACACATTTTGCAATCTTTATTTACGATGCAAAACTTTCTACCAAAAATGTTGCTTTCCCATTAAAATTATGAAGGATACTTCTATATTTAAGAAGAAAAGTGATTTATGGCTCAGGTACATGCATACACTCTCGTGCACACACACACACACACATGATCAAAAGAAACAAGCAAATTTTTTGGTCACTAAAGAAAAGAGACTTCTTCAGTGCCAAAAGGTATGTTTCTAAAGCACTCAAAAAAAGTTATAAAATACTACCCTTTTTAAAAAATGTAGAAATCAAACTACAATACTGTTAATTTTAAAGTGAGAAACATATCTCAATTCCTCAGCCCACATTATTTCACATGGGAAACAATACTAAGACCCTGAAGCAATGGTAGAACATTTCATTAATTTATTTATATCTGCAAGAGATGTAATGTATAATAAATAACACATCTTCAGTATCTGAACTGTCAAGTTTTCCTATCAAATTTAACAAATAAGAATAATAATCTAAACCTTTGTTTTGACCTGTTCCTGAAGGAAGGTGAGATCTATAATTAAAAAATACAGAAGGAGAATGCGGTTGGATGAGATAAAATTCAATTACCATTAATGATGACAATAATGTCACAAATATTTAAAATATATTTTTATTTATTGATGTACCCAACAACATTACACTGAAGGCTCGAATCTTTCCAGACAAAATTAAATCTGCAATAGTGTTAATGGAGTTATATAAATTTTTTTTGTTTTGTTTCTTTTCTTTAATTAATCTGCTACATATTAAGGGTAATTCGTATTCAAAATTTTCAGCATTGTACATTGTATTTTAAGCTAAACAATCCATAAAAAAACAAATATACAATTATGCTATCAACATTAATTGAAAATTATTTAGTGACTTGTCAATGTTATACTTGCAATTTTGTCAAAAAAAATATTAATTGTAATTTCATCTTAGGTCAGTTCAAAGTAACAGTATTAAAAATAAAGATCGATAACTTTTAAGCCCCCAGACATATCAATTGCCCCCAATCAAGAAAGCTCCATTTGTCGTAAGATATAAATTTTTTTATTTATAATCACATGAAGTTTTAAAGTCATGCCCTTGTTCAATTGAAAACTTCTAATTCTGTAAAAAAATTCCTTTCTTGTGATATCAGTCTGCCTACACGATTAAAAAAAAAAAAAAAACACAAAATTAATCCTATGACTTATCATATGTTTCGGATATATGCTCCAGTTTTTAATGCTAAGAGGCAAAAAGCCCAATTATTTTACATTTTTTTAATGTGTTATAATGCAATTAATATTACTAAAATATTTTGGCTGTATTTTGCAGGGTGATGAAATCTAGAAATGCGTTCTAGTATATTGTTCAAATTTAATTTTTATTGTTGACTTGATGATTTCGCCCCATAAGCTTATAGCTTGTTCATGGGATATGGAAATGGAATTTGTATGTATGAAAATTGTCATGCCCGACTGGGATTCGAACTCGGGACCTACCAAGGTACGGTACCACCAAGGCACCAAAATTACACCACAAGAGATCAGTAGAGTAGTAGCAATAAATAATACCCATGATTATAACAGATGGAGAATTATAACAGTTATCTATTAATCATAGATTGCGCCATAACAGTTTTAATGAGGTGCAATGAACCAGAGTGATAAAATAGATTGAAAAACTGGTTTTGAGAATTACAAACTAAATACACAATCATTATATATATTACAATCATTATATATATTCTTAAAAACCAGTAAAAAATAAATAATTCATAAAGAATCTTTGTTATTTTCTAAAATATTCAAAATTACAGGTATAAAAAATACAGATATACAGAACAAAAACATATTCAAAAATAAGGAATACGACTAAGAAAGGAAGGAGTGTAGTATTAAGAAATGGTCAAAAGAGAGAAAGCAACAACAAACTTGAAAATAAAGGAGAATTGGAAGAATCAGAGATGATCAAAAACTATTAAACATGATCCTATAATGATGGTGACAATCCAAAAAAAAAAACATGATTAAAAATTTTTTTTAGGAAAAGATTTTATATTGTTTAAAATTTTTAAATCAGTGATTTTGTTAGGAAAGATTTACAAAAAATAAATCATCTATCTTTGATTTTCTACAGTTTTTGAACTTTAAATGTTTGAATTTACTCTTAAATAAAAACTTATATTTATTCAGAAGCTTATTTCATGACATTGTTGTAGGTTTTAAAAATTCAGTAAATTAAAAAAATAATAGATACATTTTGTAAGGTTACACAAATATTATATCTAAAATGAAACAATTATTTGAAAAACTGCAGTATAATCTAAAAATATTAATGAATAAACAAATCTTATCTTAATAAACTTAAATATTACATGATTAACTACGTCAGTTTTTAATAATATACAAATAAACATCTTTTATCATATTAAGATATGAATTTAACTAGCACGTATAATATCTTTATTTTTAAACTAATTCAGCTATCTATTAATACAACAGTAGTTGCTTTTTATTATTTCATGTGTTTTTTTTCCCAGAACATTATAAATTCATTATTAAGAGAACTTAGAATATCCCCACTACTGTGGTTACAATATACAGTCATAAGGTCAGTTAATAAACTCTAGATAGTATACTTCAGTAGAAACCAAGGCAGCAACAAAAATAGAAAAAAATGTCTGACAGGCCAGTTATCAATTTTGGAGCAGGACCATCTAAGCTTCCAACTGAGGTATGATAACAGATTAATGATACTAATAACAGAAATAATTAAGTTTTTGTATTAATCAATCATTTAAATATTTTTATCTGTCAACAGCATTAAAGCAAAAGTGATACAGACAAAAATATAATTATTACAAACAAAGTAACAAAATATTTTCTTTAACATTACAGTAGTGTCAAAACTTAATTTCTTTTTATGATGATTCCTTTTTTATTTTGTTGAGGAAGTTTCTGTCTTTGAGGTGTCTTCTTTCCTGGTGATTCCTTTGAAAGTTTTTCCAGATAACTTTGGTAGAAGATTTTCATAAAAAATTAAAATTTAATGAAAAAATATGATTTGATAAAATTTGTTTCCATTTTCATTAACATATTCTTACTGGATTGTTTATGGCATAATGATACATAACATGATATTCTGAGAATCTAAATATTTTTGTGTAAAAATTGGGAAAAAAATATTAAACAAAATTAACTTAAAAACTAAGGATTAGGCAACTAGCTTTTCTTAAAATTGGATATTCTTTAAAAAATTTTGCACAAATTAAGGATTTAGTATTGATAAATACTTAAATAAAGACTCATCATCAAATTGATGACATTAGTAAGTATTAATTTTTTCAATTCTTTACAAGTCACCCAAAATGAGTTTTAAAAATTAATTAATTTAAAAATTTACTAATTTTTAATGGTGAATTACATCATGCACACACAATATATGCACATGCACATGCACCCATGTACACTCACAATATTTTTATCTAACATATTTCAATCATACAAACCATATTTTCCAACCATATATCATTTATAAATTAAATATAATAGATTCTATGTAAGCAGTTAATAGTACCTTTTTTACTTTAATTTGTCTGTTTTACCAGAACAAATGCATTTTTTCGGTTTTACAATATATATTTCACAATTTTAAAATGTTTTAGTACTCAAATTATTAAAATCCTTTGCTTGTACCAAAGAATAAATTATTTAGTCATGTCATTTAAAATTTTGTTGATGGAACAATAAAGATTTAAATAAGATACTAAAAAAAAGAAAAATTTGGAAAAATTAAGTGGAATTGAACATAAACTTGAGAAAATGTTCTTCCTGAAAATAGGGTAAAGAAAAAAATGAATACTTCTAATGTTAACTATTTAAGCACAATTAATCATATTTAATACAAATACATAAAAATTTAAAAACATAAATAGTTTAGCAAATCTAGCAGCAGAATATAATTATTTTGTAAAATACTGGTTAATTTTTTTTACTCACTACTTTTTGTGTTAATTCGATTAAGCATTTTCGCAAAGATCTCTGCTTTTCAAAATAGATTTTTGTAAATAATTATAACAAATTTTTTTATTTTGTTAGGTGGTCATGTACTACTTAAAGTGGTAAATATCATTACTAGGGATAATTTATCAGACCAGATCATTACAAAATACAATTTTTATACTTCTATAATGTAGAAGAGAGATAGATTAAATTATTAAATGTGGGAGTAGTCTTCCATAAATACAATATTTAAGTAATTTTTGAACTTTGCATGAAAAATTTATTAAAATTGATGGTGCTGTTTTGTGATAAAAAAATTAACTGACAGACATAGAAATATGCTAATAAATGATAGAAATATCACTTAAACTGATAAAATAATACAAACTGGAATAATAATAATAAAGTTGTTTGCATCAGATTTTTTTTTAATAAGACAGAAGACACATCAATGTTAATAAGATAAATAAACCAAAATTTTTATCTCACTCCAAAAAAAGGAGAAGTTCTAAATAAGAAGGTAATAAAATCAAAATTTTCTTTCACAATTTGAAGATGGAAAAAATTAATTTCAATTTTAATTTATTCAAAACTTTGGTAGGAGAAGGGTCTCCGACCATTTTAAAGTTTTTAATCTTAGGTTAAAAATAACCTTAGAGAATTGACTAGATTGAAAATAAGTTTAAATACCAACAAAATTTTCTTTTTTTTAATTAATGAGCTTAAGGGACTTAAAAGTAGCTGGGTGGGCATCAATATATATTGCTGAAACTATCAACATCATTAAGATTTCAGAAAAATATGACTGAAAAAGAAGGGATAAAATTTTTAGTTTTGAATTAAAGGGAACTAGAAGTGCCTGAGGGCAAGAATAACTGAAGCAATCCAACAACTCTAGTTTTTTAATTTTTAAAAAATAAAACAAATTTTTAGAAAAACCTGTTCTAATATTACATACATTTTTGTTAATTGAGCATTTCACTGAGCAAAAGTCCTGAACGTCTTCTATTTATTAATCTTTTAATATTTAAGAGAAGGCATGAATCTCTTCTTTTTTTGATAAAATTTTTATTTTAACTGTTTTTTAAGGTAATACACAATTTAAAAAAAGTTTGAATAGCATACTTCAACTTTTGTTATATTTATGAGGTTGGGGGAGTTATAGGTGCTTAAAATCTGATTCTCTCCTTTCCTAATATGGTATTTTTATTTTTTCTGACTGGAGAATGCATTTTAAAAAAGAAAAATTTTATAACAGAATATTTCAATTTTTACAGAAGTAAATTGAGTGGTCAAGGGGTTACAGGACGTTAAAATATCAACCTTGTGATGGTACATTTTGATTTAATAGAATCATATCCAAACTTTAGTAGATATGTGTTAAAACATTTTCTCATAATCAGACTTTATTTTTTATCTGCATATTATTTATCATAATATACAAAATATTACCACGAGAGAATGTTTGGGAGGGTAAAGGAGATTACATTATTATTTTATATGCTGTCGCCGAATGACTTCGACGGCACATGGTACTTACTAACCTTACGGTAGCCCTGAAAGGGCCGTTTTTGTCTTCCATTGGCTTCGACAGGTCGTTGTAATTACTAACCTTATGGTAGCCCCGAGAAGGGCTGTTGTCGTTGAATGGCTTCGACTGTTCGTAATTCATAACCTTGCGGTGGCCCTGAAAAGGGCCGTTTTTTTGCATTAGCTCTGAGAAGAGCTGTGTGTCCGGAAGCTGGACTCCGGCGAAGTCAAGGAGTTGCGGCTTGTCCACTGAAGTAAGACCGGGCTTTCCCTTAGCGGCAGTTGGGTCCCTACTACGGCGTGGCAGTGGTGGCTCCCAGAGCCCCACAGTGTTGGGTCGGTGTCGGTCATCCTTCGCCGGTGCGGCCGAGGAGGTTCTCCGCGAGCGATCCCACGCTGGGCCGGCTACTGCTGCTGAGTCCGCCGCGGCCAGGGTGATTGAAGCCCGACGAAGTGGAGCGGGAAGGTGTTGTCCGCGTCCAGTGGCTTCTTCGGCGGGGATGTTGGCATCCCCCGGGAGGTCCCACGTTGAGACGGCCAAGGAACTTCTTCTGTCTTCTTCCACCTTCTTCTTTCTCTTCTTGGTCTTCTCCAGGTGATGGTCGACGATGAATTGAAAACTCACTCTCGTGCACGCTTATTTTATTGTAGCCTCAGAGTGGTGGAGCTGCAGCGCCGCTATGGTGGGAGAACTGCGCGGTGGGAGTGATGCTTGTATCAGCGCTTCTGTATACTGTGCTCACATCGTTGCTACCGTTATCGCCCGCCGACATTAAATTAGGCATATATGTAGTAACAGTGCTATGGATTCTTGGGAAATAGTAAACTTTACATCAGTGTAGGAATTTTTCATAGTAAGTTAAGTGATTTGTGAGATTATCCTAGACAAGCAAAAAAAACTCTCTATAAAACAGTATAGATTAAAATTATTAAAAACTACAGATATATATATATATTTCTATAATTTTTAGTTATTTATAAGAATCCATTAAAACAAGCCAAGATCTCAGCATAAATGTTTAATAAAGTTAATGGAAAAAGAAGTAGGTGAAAACAACTTTAACAAAATAATTATGGAAATCTATCTATAGCACTAAATCAGTCAGAAATTCATTTTTTTCATTTCAACTTTTTATTTTACAAAGCAAGATTTGATTTCTATAAAATTTCAACAACTGTTGTCTAAAACAGCTTTAAAAATAATGTTTTTAAATTTTATCATGCACTTGTACATATATGTATATATATCTTTTTAAAATCGAAACATTGGGATACTTTTCTTAGTACGTGTTTCCTTCAATGTTTCCTACAGCAAAAAAAAAAAGATAAACATCTTAATTTTGTTTATTGACATAGATCTCTAAATATTTCAGAAATCAAAAAGAAGTTTTCCCCAGACATACAAATACCACTTAGGTGTCTGTTTTTTTAAAGTACTAGTCTTCTAAAACTAATTTGAAGTAAGAATACCTCTCTTGTACCCAAGCTCTTTCTGAAATCAAACTGACTTTCATCTAATATATCTTCTATTTGTTTACAGCCTATCTTAATGAGAATTTTTTATGCATGATCGTTAAAATGATAGTGTAACTGTTCTTATATTATTCATCTACTTCTGCTTTTCTTTGGTATGGTAACATTTTCTCTTTCTAAAATCTCAGTATCTTTATCAGTCATATAAATTTTACATACCAATGGATAAAATTTACTCAATTCTACATCTCCCACACAACAGTTCAGATGGTATAGCAACAATTCCTTAGTTAACAACTGGTATACCACTAATGCTTTTCTCTTCCTGTAGGATTGTATCACTTAATTCTCTTCTGAACAGTTCTTCTATATATTTCTGTCACCTGTTGGCTTTTTTTTTTTAACTCTGAAACAATTCTTTTTCCACTCGTACCTCTAATACTAATAAATTCTGGCTTCATTCTCTTAAGTTTTTTCTTATTTTTCTATATGTTGCATCTATCTTTCCAGTAATCACATTTTTCTTTACCTCATTATAAGCATTAGTTTTACAGTTTTTAACATTATAACTACATTATTTTCTATTTAAGTAAGATTAACTTAATTTTCAGGTATTAATAGATGTTCAAAACACATTACTCAATTATGATAACAGTGGAATGAGTGTTATGGAACTGAGTCATAGAAGTAAAGATTATGATAAAATTAATGACAATGGACAAAAATGTATACGAGAATTACTGTAAGTAAATCAAATCATAGTTAGCATTTCTGTATTTCTGTAGAAATTATATTTACCAATTTCCTTAATCTCTTGCTTTCTTAAAAACTTAATCCTGTATCCTTTTGGGATTCAACTGAAATTCCTCCTTCAGTCTGAAACAAGTTTATTGTGCATATTATTAAGAGCTTATTAGGTTATACACATGAAATACTATTTCATGTAAAATGACTGATTACATGTATGTACAATCAGTTAAACAAACCCAGAAAAAAAAATGTTTTGGATTTGTTTTACATTTGAAGGCTCTTATTTGTTACTTTCAGTAGATGGTATGTTGAAAAGTGATGGACATATCAAGATTCTGAAGGAAAGGGTTGTGACGCAATCCCAATAATATCAGTATGATTTCATGATGAAATCAAAAAATGTGTAGTACACTTGTTGAATTGATGCCAAAAGTGTGTATGTGAAGTGATTAAGAATAAAGGAGGACATATTAATTACTAGATATTCACAAATTGTACAGGTATGATTTCTTTTCTAAATAAAGTTATTTTTTATTAAATAACATCTGTATTTGGATTAATTTGCATGTTACTGTATTTACACACACACACACATATATATATATATATATATATATATATATATATATTTTAAACCAAAATTATTCTTGCAATTTTTATAAATTTCATGATGACTTCAGCGAAGGTTTTCTTTATAATAATTTATTTACATTTATAAAATATTAGATCCACTTAAATTCATCAAATTATGTATCTCAAGATTATATGAAAAAGGTGAGAGCAGCACTAGTTCTCTTAATTCTGCGCTAGAGAGGCAGTTTTTTAGTATAGTCAGTAGATATAGTCAGTTTTAAAGCATGTATAAGATTTGGATATATCTTAACCATTATTATACACCCACAGAATATCTAAATTATTCAAATAAATAAGATATTTGTTATTTACAGTTACAACCAACAAGATGAGTTGTTTTTCAAATTTATTGTAACATAATTGGAAAATAATGGTACGTAAAACAAAATTATTTATTTTGATTTTGGTTACTGACCTATAATATTGTATATTCTTTTAGTTAAGAAGTTGGATTTGGATGAACATCTACGTGCTTAGATCTAACATAATATAAATAAATAGCACATAATATTAAAAATAACATAACAATTTTAAACAATTGTAATGTGATAATAAATTTCTATTTTCAAAAATATAACAATAAAATTACACAAAAGGTAATTAACGCATGATATTTCTGAAAATAACAGTAAATATTTCATAATAAATAATTAAATCAGACATGACTGATAGTATACAAAAAAAAACATCATATACAAGAAAATTGTACAGCAGTTTATTTTTAGAATATATCGTTAAAATGTTATTAGATTCATATAAAAAGGTTTAGTTCTTAAAGCAACTGGTTTATCTTGCTTTGTCTTGCAGCAGAGACAAAAAACTCCAAATATGAGTAATATAATATACAGTGTAAAAAAGAAGCAGTCATTCCAATACTACTTCAACAGCATTAATAAGAGAAAGGAAGAGTGTCGATAATGATTGCCATGTGATAAATCATTCTATCTAGAAGATGCTATTTATTTATAATCTAATTCAGTTCTACACAATTTATACAGAAAGAATAAAGAAACCTGATTTTAGAAATGTGTATCTCAGTTACGCAATTCTATAAATATGTTTACATTTAGTGTTTTAAGTCTTGTCCTTTACTGAACTTTTTTAATAATACATAATATATAACACAAATGTTATTAAATTATTCCACAGATGGTAATAATAAAGCTATTTTAATTTTCTTTTTTTTTTTTGAAACCACATGTTTTACATCTGCAATTTTCAACATAAAAAACCTGTCCTTTGGAGCAGGTATTCTCATATATATTTGAATGCTATTAAAGTTTCCACTTTTTGGAGGAAGAGATATAAGTTACAACAGTTAAAAAAATGTATTCTTTTTTCAATACAATAAATGGGAAATTTACAACAATTATAAAATTTTGAACAGGTCAATCTTTTCTCAAGTTTACGAAAATGATTTTTCAAAATAAATTTAATGATTTTAAAAATTCAAATGAATAAATTGTCTAATAAACAGACTTATGATTAACTTATGATTAACAAACATATTTATAAAACATTACAGTTGGACAGAATTTCTTATCTTTTTTTAATTAATTTTTTTGTCTTACTATACTAACAATAAGATGGTGCAACCAATGCAAGCATACATAAACAAAATTACATATATTTCAAAACTGAATATCAATCATCACAATAAATTTTCTTGACCTGGCTATTTTTGTACGTATCACAAATGTAATCAACAAATACCAATAGAATGTCAATTATTCAGACTGGCCTTGGCAAAATTGAATCTGGATAATCAGAAAATTAAAAAAGAATTATCATACAAACTGGATATATCATTCTAACAATTAATATGTATTACACTCAATAAAAAGAAAAAAATATACTTAATTAAAAAAGATACTCAGAACATACGTATAATGTAATAAAATACAGATTATATTTGTTATAAAAAATATAATATGTTAAAACAAATCTTTAATAAAAAATATAACTTAAAAAACTTACAAAATTTTATTGAAGAAAAATTTAGATAAGTTATTGTGTGTTATAAAAAATACAATTTCTTAAAAATTACAGTACATTTAAGAGAATAAAACTTGACAGTCAATAATCATAACATACCTTTAAAAACACTACTCCTTACAAAACTCTGTAATCTGTAGTTGCTTTAATGTTTGGCAAGATCAAGTAATCATTTTAAACAAGGAATCTATGTGGAATCACATTCTTTTTTTTCTCCAACCAGTTCATAGCAATAGACAAACATTCATGAGTTTTTCTGTGATGGCCTTGAAATTAAGTCATCAACTTCTTCTTCAGCTGTTTACATAAGTTTTTTGCTGTATCAATTGCCAAAAAAAAGTGAATTAAAAAGAAGAACTGATAAATATATATTTCCTATTGAAGCAAAGTTTTATTTATATAGTTTTTAGATTTTTTGTATATTCATTTTTTTTAAAATTGCCTGATGAAGATGTAAGCAGTCTGGAAAGTTGGATACCTGGAAAATTGGCATCCCACAATATAAAATTAAAAAATACACAGATACTAATACTATTGAACTAATAATGAAAGAAGCATTATTCACACCTAAACCACTAAATCCCACACAAACTCCCATCTTTTAGAACAATGATTTCATATATTTCTTGTAATCTAGTAAAATATTACATGTTAGAGGAATATTTATAAAATTAAGTAATTCTTAAAGGATAACCCAATTGGAATAGGACAGACACTGCTTTGTTAGCCAATTTTATTAGAATATAAAGTTATGTTATTTTTTTAAATGTAGATAATTATATAGTTTTAATAACTTAATCAATAAAAATGATAGGCTGTAATTAATATAGAGGGCTGATTAATTGTTACAAGTCCAGTTGCACTGACTAAATAGTTTGAAACAATCAATAAATATGTGGTAAATTAAAAATAAAAAACCAACCATATTTACAAATGACTTTCTTTACTACTAATCTATTCATTGTTTCAGTTCATTTCATTTAACTATCTAATCATTTAAATTATGAAATTATTGTAAATGATATAATTTATAGTTTTGGTGATTCATCTTGTCAAACATGTTTGATTATGATAACAATAAATCTTAATTAATAAAATAAAGTAAAACAACCATTCAGGATCCAAGACATACTTTAGGAATAACATATTTTATTGGATTACTGTAATTTAAATAAACTATATTATTTTAACTTAATATTTTTAATTTAACTTATTTTAACTTAATTATTTTTGTAAACTTAATAATTATATTGATTAATTTCAATGCTTCTGCAATCTTTTTTATGCAAAGTGATGTAACTATTTCAGTATTAATGGTTTTTTTTATAATAACTAAATGGCATTAATAAGGGCCATCAGGAATCTTCTGTTAACCTCAGTATGCTATAAAAATAAATAAATAAAATTTACAACAAAAATTTTATAGGTATATTATTAAAATAATGCATAACTAATTATTTTAAAAACATATTTCATGTTAATAAATATTTAATATCAGTATAAATTTATTTAAAATAAGGATTAAATATTAAAATAATTATCAATAATTCAGTAAAAAGTAACTTGATATTAATTCGGTACAAATCTTTACATTATGAAATAAAGAAAAAGTTAACCAACTTAAGATTTTATGTAACTGATTATCAAGATGGTAAAGAATGAGTATATGCATGCGAGAATGTCTGAGAATGGGAGATATTAAATTGGGAAGGAGGGATGAGTGACACGAGTCACTTCTCAATACTCTGAACATTCTTTAGTTGCATTTTATCCTCCTACTTACACTGCAGTTAGAACTTCTAACTCTTTAGATTTTTAAACAGTGAAAATTTTCTATAATCTTTCAAAAAAAGCATATTCTTTTCTTTTTAATTTCCTAAAACTCTATATAATTTAATTGGAACCCCCTATCAATCCCATATCATTATGAGGTAATATAGAACAACTGAAGTCTATAAAATATACAGCACACACAACGATATAAAAGCTCACTCATTGGACTAGCGCAATAAAAACAAAAATAGTAATAACTAAATCAGTACATGGCACTGTCATTTAAACAAAGATTCAGAAAAAAGTTTCATAAATTTAAAAAAGTGAGATGGAATGTAGCTTTCAGGACAAGGAGCAATATAAAACTTAACATTAAACACTCATTAAAGTGGTGAAGTTATTTATAAATTTAACTGAACAGTTATTAAAAAATTGGAAAAACTGAACATAGTTTCCAAAAAGAAAAAATTAATATGTAAAGCACTCAGTCAACATTTCCCTATTGCCTCATAGAAATAAATCACAGCTGCAATGACATTAACAACTTATATATTCTACCATGGAAAAAATGAAAAGATCATAAAACATACACCCAACACCATTATATTAAATGAACATTTACAAAATAAATGTAATATACTTTTCAATTAAATTTTAAATCTTGTATCTAATTAGTGGTAATAATAACTTCAGTTGAACACATACAGTGCAAAGAAGGTGATTGCGAGAGCATTTGAAAATATTATGATAAAACTTTTTTAAATTATTTAAATTTTGCTTTTTTGTCTTGAAAATTAAGAGTTCTGTATACCATGACATATCATTTATTATTTACAGAAATTAATCAATACTGATAAAAACAAAAAAAAAATATATTCAATACTTATAAGAAATTAATTAAATTTTTTACTATATACTGTTTCAGAAATATTCCTAATGATTATGCAGTATTATTTATGCAAGGAGGAGGCACCGGTATATTTGCTGCTGTTGCATTAAATCTAATGACAAAATCTGGAACAGCTGATTACTTTATTACAGGTCTGTTGTAGAACAGTGTGAATAACAATTTATAATACAGTTGCTATAATTATAATTACAATTGTTATCGTTATTATAATTTTAATTTTTATATTTATTTTATATTACAACTCTGGTCACATTTTAAAAATATTGTAATGAGAAAGATGTAGACTGAAATGGCACATGAAAAAAATTCAAGACCCTTATCAAAAATTGAACCTAAAACCAAATGGACTTGAAAACTTTGTTTTAACCACTCTACACCAATTAGCAGACAAATTAAATACAATTAGGCATTTGGCTGTTCTTTTTTGAGGGTTTATGGTCCTTAAGTAGATTTAGGCCAGTGATTAATACAATTTCAAGGTACCTGTCTAAGAAAGAAGGCCTGAAGGATTAAGGAAAAGTAAGGATAAAGAAAGACAAAAGAAGGGGACAATCAATCCAGACAGGGACTCCTCTTACTAGAAGAAACTGGAGCAGTTTAGTCTAGTGAAGAAATAAAAGAAACTTCACTACATCATATGAATATGGTAATTAATTTATTATTATTTAAATGAACTAAACAGTACTAGAATGAAATATGACATCAATACTGTAAAACCAACAGGACTGAATTGCAGAGTATATATTCATAATTTAATGGAGGAGGAGGACTGGAGGACTACAGATGAGCAAGAGTTAGATATATTATTTTCATAAATAAAAACTTCAAAGTTCAAGATTGTTTCTATCAAGTGAAATGTCAATATGTGCAGTATTATTTAATTTATTGATAAACAGCAAAAACCATTATTAACAATTAAAGTATTTTAAGAAAATCCAGAAAAGTTGCTCTCTCAAGATCCCTTATGTTGAGGGATTTTTAGGTATGATATTCCATGAGTTTTCAAATATGTAGTTCAGTTTTGATGAATGGATTCTACAGATAACCACATCCCTTGTTTACATAGTGAGTAGCTGTATAAGAAGGTAAGATCTAACCTTTGTGCAATTCCACTGAGCAGTTATATATATGTATATATACATATATATATATATATATATATATATATATATATATATATATATAATAATATAATATTATATATATTACATGTGATATACATTGTAGATTGTGTTGGCATCCACCGGGAGGTCCTACGTTGAGGCGGCCAGGGAACTTCTTCTGTCTTCTTTTTCTTCTTGGTCTTCTCCAGGTGGTGGTCGACAATGAATTAAAAATTCACTCTCGTGCCTGTTCTTTTATTGGAGCCTGAGAGTGGTGGGGCCGCAGCACTGCTATAGTGGGGGAACTACGCGGTCATTTGCACGGCGGGAGTGACGCTTGTACCAGCACGTACATATGCTGAGCTCCAATGACATCTCAGCTGCTACCGTTGTCGTCCGCCGATATTAAATTAGGCATATATGTGGTAACAATACACACACAGACATTTTAGATCATAAAACTATTATGATAATAAAACAAATTAAAAATAAATTTCAACAAAAATATTTTATAATCATTAAAAATTACCATTTTCTTTTATCAGGTATATGGTCAGCTAAAGCAGCAAAAGAAGCAGAAAAATATGGAAAAGTGAATTCAGTACTACCAAAAATGGAAAAATATGATGAAATACCAGACAAAAGTACCTGGAAACTTGATCCTAATGCATCATATGTATACTACTGTGACAATGAAACAGTAAATGGTAAGTACTCATTTTTTTATCATACACTTGTTTCATATTATAGTGTGTTTATAAAAGACCTCAGGGATTTAAAATTTATGCTCAACATTGAGTAAAATAAAAACGTTGTAATTTTTCAAGCGTGGTCAGTAAATTAATGCCATCATCAGCAAAGTAGAACAAATCTGTCTCAAAGCAGCTTTTAATTCTGAAAATTTGATTTTTTTCAATGTTAGTGTTATTATTATTATTACTCAACTGTGGCTTTCTTTAATTAAATGGTAGCACTTACTCATGAAACAGATTAAAAAAAAAATTGAACTAATGTATCATATTATTTTTATTATTATGATTTTCTATTTTCATCTTTTAGTATAAAACTTATAAAACTAAGAATTAAAATTTTTTAATCAAACAAAAATAAATGAATAAATAAATATATGTAAAGAATAACATTATTATTAAACTTTATATATATCATAAAAATCCTCTATTAAATGGTGACAGGCTATATAACGTGTTGTTCCCCATGAAAAAAGTTCATTAATTCATTGTTTAACACTATCTGTCCCTTACAAATCTTCCTTACAAATAATGCATCTTAATTACAAGAAGCACTGGTTAGAATTGCTTTCTGTAAGAGTAATGATGTTTACTACATAATTAATCCTGGCGGAAATCAGAGTAAAGTTGTCAACAGTAGAACTGAATATTGCCTGTATTTTGGTGTACTTGGCATGCACATGTGCAGGAGTATATTAACAGTATATACAAAAGCAGAAAGCAGAATATACAGTAGAAAGCAGTATATGCACATGTGCAGGAGTATATTAACAGTATATACAAAAGCAGAAAGCAGAATATACAGCAGAAAGCAGTATATACAAAAGCAGAAAAAGCATTAAGAGTATATACAAAAGCAGAAAACTTTGATGTTTCATCCAAGATGTAGTTTATCAAGACAAACTCCACAAATAATTTGTGGATGAAATGTCGAGGTTTTCTGCTTTTGTTTTTGTTTGTTTGGTTGTTGACCTAATTGTTTTGGTTGTTTATATATATATATATAAACTAATATAATACATATATATATATATATATACGTATCTGTATTATTATAGAATTACATGATGGTATAGAGTCTAATAATAAATGGTTCTTTTAAACTTTTAGGAATTGAGTTTCCTTTTATACCAGATACCAAAGGAGTACCACTAGTAGCAGATATGTCATCAAATATATTAACAAGAAAATTTGATATTACAAAGGTACGCACAAAATTATATGCATGTAATAATTTTCTTTCTAATTACATTGCCTCACAACAGGCTATTAGTTCAATTAAAACTTGGTGCTGTTCTAGTTCCAAACTCAAGCTGATCATTTCCAAGACGTGCTATTAACTGAAATACAATAATGAAAACATCCTGATAAAACTGGTAATATTTAATTGGGCTTGAACTAAGATTCTTGAGCATCTTCCATCACAGTTAACTGGTGATTTTAATGGACATTAGCTTCTATATTATAGACATCTACTAATAGTCATATTAACACAGATTTGTTATCTATCAACATGTTAATTTTTTTTCTCATGAAATGTATTTCATATCACTAGTACTGGTTTTCATACCTATTTAACTTAACCATAAACAATCTATGATTATATCTCTGTCATTATTGTAAAAGTAAAGCAGAGTGGATGAAAAACAAATTAAACAAAACTGGTCATTCAAAAAAAAAAAAAAGAATAGAAGAAAAATGTATTTTACATGTTAGGCTAATAACATAATTTTACTCAGTTTATGTCCAAATTGGAAAAAAAATCATTTCATATAGAATCAATCTGGATAAAAAAAAAAAAATTTAACGACCATAATGGGTACAAAAATTATTTTTAGTAAAACTAATATCTTTTGAAATAAATATTTGTTTTTCAAATCAGGTTTGTTATTTCTGAAGTGAGCAAAATTTTCCAACAGCATAAATGCTCTATTAAATTTCTATTATCATATGTTTATTACAGAACAAGTTTTTTAAAGTTTTTCACTAATTATTACTGAAGTACTTGCTTTATATTCACAATGTCAATGTAAATACTGCTAAAATTAAAAAAAAAAAAGTTGATAACAAAACCTTTTATCTGTGAGTATTTAGAATTCAGTTGGAATAGGAGACATATTATTTGATTAGCACCTCAACTGTTAGCTTGGTTTTTTGTACAATATTTAATAATAAAAAACAGAATCTTAAGACAGTTGTTTGCTGAGTCTCAATAAGGAAATGGCTGCTATACTGGACACTGCAATATATTGCAGTGATAATAGAAAAGATTGATAATTCTCATGGTATAAGCAAGAAGAGGTGAAGTATAAGAAAAGAGCAAATAGAGGAAGAACACAATCTTCTGAACGTGAAAACTTCTTAAAGTTCTGATTCACAAAATCATGAATGGTTTTTCTTAAGGAAGACTGAGTCTATTCTTATTAACTTCTTTGCTGTTTGAAGGAAAAGCAGCTTGCTGCAATATTTATCTGAGTTGGTGTATACAAAATTATTGATTAGTAACGTGCTACGCCCATTCTGGATAAAAATAGCCCAATCTCCCAAGGAACTGTGAGTAGGTTGAAATACAACCCACTGCCTGAAGGAGACGTTGATATAATATTAACTTAAATATAATATAAGACTGTGGGTATTGTTTGCTTTGTTTTGTCCATTACCTTGATTGTCTTGTTCCATGATTTGTTAACACAAAGCAAGAATACCCATTCTTTTCTCAATATTCATCTTTTTCCCAAATCCTTGATATTTTTCTTTCAAGTGGTATTCTGAAGGTTTTAGCTGGACACCTACAGCATTTATGTTAAGAATATAAACACCTGTTTAAGTTACGGGAGCAGAAGACTTAACTGATTTGGTGAAGGGTGGCCATATCACATACTGTCCCAGGATATTTATTTTACAGTTATACGAAAAACCCAATGAAGGTTGTTGTGATATTTATTACACAAAAGTGAGCCTATGATTACCCACTGACTTGGTCTAATGGTGAACTTGTCATCACAAATCAGCTGATTTTGAAGTCGTTTTCTAAGGTTCAAATCCTAGTAAAGGCAGTTACTTTTATAGAAGAGATTTCAGTACAAGATCATGGATACTGGTTTTCTTTAGTGGTTGGGTTTCAATTAACATAGCTCAGGAATGATCGACCTGAGACTGTACAAGACTACACTTCATTTATACATATCATCCTCATTCATCCTCTGAAGTAATACCTTACAGTGGTTCTGGAGGCTACAGAAAGAAAAGAAAAGAAAAGAAAGAAGGGCTTACTGATTTTTTCTCATATTTATGTAGATTAAGTATTGCTAATTTAAAAGTTGATAAAAATTAATATTAATAAAATGTATGTACTTACTTCAAACAAAATATATGTGAAATGTTTTATAAACATTTGGTAGATTGCTTATATTTATGGATAAAACACTGATGTCACATTATTCCTTACATGCTGTAAACCTATCAAGCAAAGAATATTACTAAAATCAAGTCCAGTTCTCAGCTCAAGAAAATTATATAAATAAATCCAAGCTGAAAGGGTGTAAAACTAAACATCAGTCATTATATAGCTTAATTTAGTCAGTCATAGGTTTTATTTTTATAGATAATGAATGAATAATGTGTAAAACCAAAAACCAACTGAAATGCACTTAAATATAACGTACTTAACTAGAAATATTCAATATAATGGAATATGCAGCGAGGAGGCAGGCAAATACCTGATTGAATAAGATTATTCCACAAAACTCACACAAATTTATCATAGATTATACCATTTAAATTAGAAGCAACTCTACCTAGTAGGTTTCCTGGCATAGTTGCCTCTCATTTAAGATTCTCATGATATAATAAAAAATGAGATTAAGACTTGTATGAAATGGATGATCTCATTTAGTCCTCTTAAGTATTTTATTTCTTCAGCTGTCTCTTGGAGATAGGCTTATGAGTGGAAATCTGACATGATTAATAAAATGTACTTAAAGATAAATCATGACTCCTATAAAAAAATTATCCATAATTGTTTTTCTTTTTAGTTCGCAATCATATTTGCTGGAGCACAGAAGAATATTGGACCACCTGGAGTTGTTTTAGTAATTGTTAAAAGAGATCTTTTGGGAAAAGCTATGCCAATATGCCCAACTGTATTAGATTTTAACATAATGGCTAGAGATAATTCATTACACAATACACCTCCTACATTTTCGTAAGTAGTCAAAATATTGTGCTTTGACTTTTTAGTTTATAATATAGAAAATAAAACATTCATATAAACATGGATTAAAA
This sequence comes from Lycorma delicatula, assembly GCF_047948215.1. NCBI lineage: Eukaryota > Metazoa > Arthropoda > Insecta > Hemiptera > Fulgoridae > Lycorma > Lycorma delicatula. Next base: position 16,892,489 of record NC_134463.1, on the reverse strand, counting down.
TTCATAATAATTATTAAAACTAGATCTGATTTTGTTTAATAAAAATAACGTAATTCTAAAACTGATGAATTTTATGATGTTAACTGAATATTTATTCAAAAATCTATAATAATAAATCTATACATCCACAGAATATCTATTTGACACTTCTCTGAAAGGAATAGAAGAAAAGAGGGAAGAGGGATGAGAGAGGGAGAGAGAGAAAGTGTAAAGGGAGATTACTTATTCAGAATGCTTCACTGTGAAACCAAATTTGCGTAAGATGATAGAAGTTCACCCATCCCTTCCACCTTATTCAATCATGATATTAGCACAACGTACCTTGTTTACACTTAAGGTTATAATAAACAAGATTACTCATTCATCATTTTGATAGCTACCGCTTTTATGACAGTAAAAACAATGACTGTAATTTTTATTTTACGTAATGAAGTTTACTTACATTATTGCTGTAGTAATCTTTGATTGCTTATCCTTCAAAACAAATAAAATAAAAATTAATTATTATAAAACATTTGCTGACTTCCATGACGAAGTGGTAACATCTTGGTCTTTAATCTGGGGATCCCAGGTTCGAATCCAGGTCAGGCATGACATTCTTTATGTGCTACAAAATTCCGTTCCAATATTCCCACATTCGAGCTTTAACAGCTTCTGTGGTGAATTAATGAATTAATAATAATTTCATAGTACAGGAAATACTATTTAAAAGAATGCATACCAGGATTTTGACAAATCTGATTATAATGTAATCTTTCATGTCCTTTACTATTGCTTTATTTTATAAATTTGTCAAGCAACACATATTATCAATAAAATGAAACTTGACATCATAGGTTCAGGTTACTAAAAAAGTCCTCATATTATTAGCTTTTAATAATTTAAAATAATACTAACCATTTTCATCTGACATTTGATTATTTAAATTAAAGAGAAAGTTAGAGTAATAGATTAAAAAAATGATCAAACAATAAATTGCACTACACTAGGAATAAATTGAAAAAAGTAATATATGTAATTTTATACACGTTTATTTATCAATTTTATAAATAAATATAGTTCATTTCACTTCGGTTTAGAATTTATTTAACTTAAACTCAAATAAATGCTTTTTTCAAATACTGATGCCGTGGGTCCTTGAACTCACTAAAAATTGTTATTAGCATTGCACACCCAAATATTAGTAAATTATTTATAACATATAATTTTACATAATATATAATAAAACATGTAACATAATATATTACTGTTAAATATTAATACACAATATTATGTATAAAAATATGTTATGCTAATTTAATAATATTTAGATGTCTGTAATAATAATCTTCAGTAAGTTCAAGGGCCCAGAGTGCTAGTAGTTGAATACAGCATTTGTTTGATGACTATTTTTTGAATTATGTATATGTATAAAAGAAGATGTCCTGACTGATTGATAATCAATGCCAAGCAAAAACTACTTAAGATAAATTGATAAAAATGTGGAAACTTGTTCTTCTTACGGTGTAAGTGCGCGCTAAGAAAGGATCTTTCAAAATTTTGAGTTTAAAGGGTTAAAATGGAGTAACAATGAAATTTTACTATTTTGTGAATCTCTCGGTAACAAAATAAGATATCAACTTGATTTTTGGTGTGTGTGTGTGTGTTTGCAAGTGTGCACGCATGATCTTTTAATCATTTGAAAACAAATTTTAAAAAATTTGACATTAAAAGGGTGAAGAAAGGTAAAGAAATTTTGAACAACGATTGAAAATTTTTCCCATTTCTGAATATACTAAACGAGATTCGCCTGATCTGGGTTTGCAAATAGTCTTCAGATAAATATCTAAAAACCATTTTTAGATTTTTTGAATTTAAATATTTTAATGGAGTAAAATAAACATAATTTTTTTTTTACATTTTTGGTGTTTTATGCTACCGCTACTGAATCAACCTTTATAAAATTTGGTAACATTGTGATAGTAATTCAAGTTTGTAGTTCTGATTATACATTTTGCGAATGAATCCACAACAGAAAATCTGTAATTTGATTAGTAGGTTCTGTACTACCAAACTATTGTTGTGAAGAAATTACAATACACTGATAGTTTTTATAAACTGAACAGGCTTTAATTTTTATTTATCATTATTATTCTCGCAAGCATGAGTTTAATGAACACATTAAAGTCCAGGTATAATATACTTATATTACCTGTATTACTATGTAATACATAATAATATTATTTTTATATTGATTATCTTCATTTTTATATCACTGCTTAGGCAATTTTCATTGGGATAGAGATAATACAAGCAAACTTTGTTGACCATAGTAGAAATGGTTTTGTTTAAAAAAAAGGAAAAATCGCATGCTGGAATAATTTATTTACATCAGTTCAAAATATAAAAGAAATGGATTACATACAAACACACATTAGACTAAAATTCCGTTCCTTCATATATTTCTTTCTCTGATAAAAAAATAATAAAAAAAGAACTAATCTCATTGATCAACTTGATAAATTGATGCTTAAAGTTTTTGAAAACTGATTTAAAAATCTTTTCGTTTTAAAATAATATGCAAATATGCTTACTAAAAGATCTTTTCAGAATTATTATGTAATTCCTTTGTCAAAGCTGTAAATGTAACTATTGTTAATTTTGTTAACAGTGCTCGTTTATAGTGGTTACATAACTTAATTTGTATTCAGTGAAATAGTAAATTTTGTGATTTCAGTGGCAAGGTTTAAGATGTTGTTTTTGGCAAATGTTGTGTTTGTAAAACTGACGAAGCTGAGTTGTGCTGAGTTCATACTTTTTATGTGTAATTAGTTTCTTAAATGTGTGTGTGGTGCATGCGCGCGAGTATGTAACATTAAAATAATTACTTGTTTTTTGTTTCATTCATTCATACAAACAAAAATATAATTTCAAAATCATATATAATTAAAAGTGAATATAATGAAACAGCTTCAGTTTAATAAAACAAAATCAAACATTTAGTTTGTTTTTGATTTTATTTTTATCATCATATATCATCATCCGACTGGTTTGATGTTATACTCCATTCCCTTTCTATTATGGACTAATCGCAACATCAAAATAAGAGAATAAAACCTTATTAAAAGTAAATGAACTTTACTTGGAAGTTGGTCTTGTAGTTCTACAGAAGATCTGATTAGCAACATGCTAACTATTAACAAAAGTAGTATTCCATTCTACTTTTTTCTTTTTCAAAGATACAAGATTACATCTTCAACACCTTTTTCTTTATAATTTCTTTTCACTATATAACTTATTCTGTAACTGAATCAAATCAAATCGTTTCAGTATAAGAAGAATGAATCATCCAGATAAATAACATTTATATAACTTTTCTTTATATAAATATAAATGCCCTTTAAGCAGAGAATTTGATGCACTACATTGAACACATAGATTACAAGTAACAGACCAGCAGAATGGTGTATTAGGTAAAAAAAAATATTTTAATTATATACAATGGGTCTCATAAATTGTATATATCATCTCATTCTTTTCAGTGTAATTTTTTATTTCTAGTTTAATAATATTCACTTAAAATCTATTGTCCCAAGCATTATCATGTATTGTAACAGAAATAATTATAATAATAATAATTTAAAGTGGTAGCCTATATAGCCAATAAAAGTGGTCTGGCATTTTAATTAGTAGATGATCCTTGGTTCAAATACTAGTCGGCTTGAATTTTGTTACGTATACTACAAAAGTTAATTTAATATTCCCTTTTACATACTTTGAGCTTATTTGGTAAATTATAATAGTTATAATAAATAGTTATAAGTAATAATACTAATTTTAAAAAAAAATTAAACCTAAGGACTCTTTTTATTATAAATGAATTACTAAAATCAGAATATAAAGATAATTTTAATATTTCAGCATATTTGTAATGTGGAGAGTATTTGAATGGATTAAAGAAAGAGGAGGTATTAAAGGTATGGAAGATAGAGCAAAACAGAAAAGTAGTTTAATTTATGATACAATTGATCAGTCTGAAGGTTTCTATTCATGTACGGTTAAAAAACCATATCGTTCAAGAATGAATGTGCCATTTATAATACCTGGTCATCCGGAATTGGAAGTACAATTCCTCAATGAAGCAGAACAATTGAAAATGGTGCAACTTAAAGGACACAGGTATGTCAATTATAGTAAATAAAAAAATAATAAATTGGACAGCACCTTTTTGTACAGGACAAATATAAAGCAATGAGAAGGATAAAAGTTTCCCGATTAAATTAATTTTGAAACAGAATATACAATAGAAATATAATCATCCTGACTCATCAGGGTTGCATGTGGTCCAGATAAAAAACAATCCAGACTAATCCACCATGTTAGTCTAGTGGTTAAACTTGTCATCACAAAATCAGCTAATTTTCAAGCTTTCTAAGGTTCGTGTCCTTGTAAAGGCAATTGCTTTTATATGGAATGCGACTGTGGATACTAATGTTTTTTGGTGGTTGGGTTTCAATTAATCTTATGTCTCAGGAGTGGTCAGCCTGAATCTGTTCAAGACTTTTACAGTTACACGACAGACTGTATGCAGATGGTCTTTTTTTTGTTCTTGATGAGTCAGAAAAATAGTACCCCCACAACTGGGGGACTGTCAGACTCACACGGGTTCAGTTGGATGTTGTTAAGTGCCTATGTGTACCTGCACCCTAGTGACTAAAACTCCTTTCTCACTGTTCCTCCCCTCCCAAGGTCAGATCTGCAATTAATCGATTGACAGACCTTGGGCAGTACCTTTGAGCTCAGGGGGATTGAGAGTACCTATGCATCATCACCATTGCCTATCCACGCATGTGCAGACAAACGATGGCTCAGCAGAGAGCTATCTTTCACCTCTTCGCTCCCCAGTCTAGCTCTTCACCTGACTGCAGATCTTTTAGATAGTTCATTCATCATCTTCACGGCCCCCAATCTTTTTGATTCATGACAGATGGCATTGACACCTCTGCAAAGTACTGTTGACATCATGTCACTGTGCTGTTACTCTGTAACCTGGTATACATAAATAAAATAAAAATCCAAAGTTAACTTATGTTCTACTTTTTAATTAGTTTATAACATTTTAATTTCATTGACTGCTTGATATGTTTCTATTTAAACAAAACTTTTGAAATAAAACTTTGAATTTATTTATTCTCATTCAATAGTCTCACCACAATTATAGCAACTGAATATTTACAAGTAAGTGTAAAGATTTCACCTCTGCTTTTATTAAATGACATCGGAAAATAAAAATCTAAACTCAGTTCATACTCTATGAAATGCAAAATTAGTTTTCCTAATTAGATTTGTAAGAAAAGTAGGAAGATGAAAGCATTTTTGAAAAAGAACTATTACTATGATTTGGTGTTGTTACCCACACAAAAAAAAAATTGTATAAAACTACACAAGTTATAGAGGTTTGCGTTCACAAGGAACATTTAATAAAACAGATGTTTTTTCAAATGATAACACTCACACAGAAAGTAGAGGATTATAAATTAGATGCCAGAGAATTTGAAAAATGTTTATATCTTTGTTTATTTTTTTATTTATGTCCGCATGAATGTAAAAAAAGAATGGTATGTATGATAAGTCCCATAACTGCAAAAGTTATAAATCACAGATCAGTCTTAAAAATGAACCAACCATTTTCAAGAATAACAACATACCAAGCCAGGGTTAGTAGTAAAACTGAGAAATTAAGTGAATTTACACTGTCTTCTTCACTGAAGTTAAAAGTAAAGTAACTGAAACCAAAGAGTAATAATTATTATTAATAATTATTTTGAAACCAAAAAATTAATCTTAAATATCTTGAATAAAATGGAAGTACATTACTTTCATTTATGGGAATTATTCATAAATTATGTAAGCATTTAATTATGGATTTTAAACCTTCCTCTCTCCACATATAAAGCTCTGCTAAATTTGAGAGAACTTCCTACAACATTCTTACAGAATATTTAGTGTAAGGATAAAATTAAATAATGGGGATCAAAGAAACATTCTCTGAAAATATTTAAAATTATTTTAAGATTTTTCAACTGTTAAATGTTTGTTAAAATATAAGTATTACATAGATATTTACATTTTAAAATTATTTAAATCAATAAAAATGTCTGTATTAATTGTTCTGAATATAAAAATTTACTTAAAGTTAAATTTTTATAATGACTAATTGAAGAGTTTTTATAATATCCTTCCTTAATAACTTACTTTGAAATGTTTTAAATGAATTAATTCACTGAAGATAGTGACTGATAGACAAGATTGACTGAAAAGTTATGAAGAGAGTTAGTTATTAAAAATAGCAAGTCATTCACAATTACATTATAAATAAAAATTCAAATATAGTGAATTTGGTTTGATTCTTTTAGCATTCATTATTCAGAAGGCTTAAATCCCTTACAAATTGTGTTATATATTTTTTGTAGTAAAAAATCAAATTAAATAAAGGAAACTATTTTTTAAATTATTTTTTCTACCTTTGTATTTTAGTTACATTTTAGTATAATATTTTAATTTTAATATTAAAAATTTATTATAAAAATTGTTTGAAATTTTTTTTTATTCTGATTTAATTTTTACTAAATAAAGCTGAATATTATTAAAAAAAATTTGCTTATGTAAGAATACCTTAGATCCTTCCCTATGAACAAAAGATAAGTTAAAAGACAAATTAAACCACCTTCAATTTATTACAAAATAATAAATGATGGCGCATTATACGGAGCTGTGCATTAAAAAATTTTAATTAAAAGATTGGGTATGCTAAATTAAAATCTTTATCTGAGCTGTATTACCTGAAAATAAATAATTAAGTACTCTGTAATTATTTTTCAATTTCTCAGATCATTATGGTAAATAAGCTGAATATAAGCTAATACAGCTAATTAAAAGTTGCAAAGTAATATAAATAATATTAATCAATAGTTGAAAAATATATCAAGTAATAACTAAAAAATCTATACATTTATAATTTTGCCTATCCAGAATCTAAGACTCATATTTTTGCACTACTAACTAACATAAGCTCTAAACAAAATACATCTAGCCAAGTTTCAAACAAGACTGAATGACTTTCTAAGAACAAACGAACTGAACTCTAATTACCTGAAAGGTAAAAATGAGTTCGACACACAACAAATCATAAAACACTAACAAAACATAACAATAACAATAAATAATGCAACATAATAGTAATATAAAACACAACTAACAAAAAACAAACAAATCTATAAACAAACAGCAACAGTTTAGCAAAAACATAAAACAAAATAACAATAAAACCAAACATAAACACAAACAAGGCATTCTTAGCACATTCATATATCACATGATAAGCATTGTCCAATAATCTGCAATGTGGACACATACGAGATTCCACCAAATTTCTGTAGTCGTCCCGAAAAGCGCCAAGACATGAAAGAAATTACATATATAGTTCATATATGTTGTTCATATAGTTGCATATATAGAAATTGCATATAGTTCAGATACAGTTGCTAATGATTTTAGTGGTTGATATGTCTTCAAAATAACAAATAAAAATAAAAAGTGAAAGATAATCTTAAACTTTTCTACTTTTTTCACAGGATGGTTGGTGGAATAAGAGCATCTTTATATAATGCAATAACAGTTGATGAAGCTAAGGTTTTAGCAGACTTCATGAAAAGTTTCAGAAATAAGAACATAAAATAAACATCAAGGATGCACTGACAACAATAATTACAAAAACCTATTTTTTTTTCAATTGTTTTTAGAATATTTGAACTAAAACAAATTATACATTTAATTCTGTACATATTTTTTTCATTAAAATGCAACTAAAATTTTCAAAAATACTTTGTAGCATCTTTTTTATTTAGAAAATACTTTGACATTTGCCTTCTTTTGGTGCAGAAGATCTCTTGGAACCGAGAAAGGAAGCTTTAAATAAAAGATGGTAAGTTCATTTAATAAAAGTAAAGCGAATACACATAACTTTATCAATGATAGATGAACGAAGCAATCTTATCAAGGAAAACTCACACAGTCTGGGAGTATGATTTGAGACACAAAGCTTCATGTTAACAACAGGCCATTTTCGTTCCTCCTGGCTTTGAGATTCCAGGGTATCCAAGCATTAGATATTTTTTCCCTGTGGAGCATTCACAACAAAAGATTCATCAGCCACTAGGCCAAATATCTTTAAGTACTAGGAAAAATTTCCATGTTTAGACAAAGGCTGAAGAACTGTCTCTTTCATAAATTTTAGATGTGTACCATCCCTCAAGTCTAGAATGAATTCATACCTTCCCTTGAACCTGAACCTTCCATTCAATGAAACGTTCCATTCATTGTGTCATGTTTGCAGAAAAAGGTAGTGAATCCTCTTTTTAGGACAGTTTAGGGAAAGGGAGTGAACTACAAGTACACAAGTAAAAAAATTTGATCAATAGTTTCTGAAGTAAATGCTATCCAATTTTAGAAGAAATGGTTGTTAGAAGAATTTGATAAATTACACTTTTCCATCATGTTTTTTCCATTAAAAATAACTTCGCTGTAATAAATAATTTTTAAAAATGAATTTTCACCTTTGAAGAAATTTTTCTTTTTTGAAGGTACTGCACTTATGCCAGCATTATGATAATTGAAATAATAGAGATTTTGAAGAACTGGTTGACTGTCCAACCAACTGTCCAAATAAAAATGGATTTGAGTTTAACAAGTTTATGAATGGAACAAAATGATTTTTAAATCAAGAACGACTTTTATTAAAAAAAGTAACAATGATGGGACATGAATGGATAATCCCATCTCTAGATTTCCATTTCATCTTTTAATATGGTAACTTAGAAAGGAAAGCTAAGAGAAACAGTTGTTACCTGCAAGTTTAGTTGAAATATGTGGATGATGTTTATTTATATGTTTATGATGTTTATTTACACAGAAATAAATACGCACAGTTATAGATATAGCTCCAAATAAACAAAATGATTGTTTCATGTTGATGCAAGACGGTCACTCTGACCATCTGAGATTTAGATGACATACCTTAATTCTTATGACAGATTTGAATCCAGTGGTTTACAAAATAAGCAGGGTACAAATTGATTCAGAAATTTATCGCAGAGAAATAAACTTCATTAAAGATACAGCTTAATTCACAGGTTTTAATAATTTAGAAAAAAATCATTGACAACATCCAGAAAAAAATCAATAACAAAATTTAATAAAGATACCAAAAGAACTTTCTTCAGAAGAGAGAAGATAGATAAAAAATGGGCAAAAATTACACACTGCTTTTCATATAAAAGTTATGTAAAATAAAATCTTAGAAAATCACAACTTAATTACCTGATGTCTAAGAAACTGGTTTCTGTCGTCAAATAAAGATAAAGGTAAAGTTAAACCTGTTGAAAAGTATACATACAAAAACTGATAAATAAAGAAATTAATTTTAAAATAAGATAACTATATCAAACGGAAAAAAAACTGAAATGAAAGACATTAGGCTCTTCATAAGTTACTAGTAGAACAGAGAAAATCAACTGTAGCCAAACAATCCTTGCAAACTGATCACAAATTTAGTTTATTTAGAAAGCAATGTTTAAAAATAAAATGTCTATAATCAATAAGAATTAGAGTTGGAAAATTTATTACATTAACAGTGACAGAATATTTATTGATAAATAATGATAGAGGCTGAACAGCCTTTTAAAATTTTAAATTCATTAAAAATCTTTTTGTGAAAGTTATCAATCATATAAAAATTAACTGATTATGACCTCCAGTAATTTTTTTTAGGGAGGAGATATTTCTTTGATAGATTTACAGTTTAAATTACTGCTATCATTGTTGAGAGATTTTTATCTTATCCTATCCTAATTAAAGGATTCAATGAGTTTTTAAAGTGCAGTCTGAATAGAAATTTCAGGGATTAGGTTGTTTTTATGCTAATTTTACTCTTTTGAGACTGTAATTGTCTAAAACGGTACATAATTTTTTTCAAAAGTAATTTTTATTTTACAAACATTAATAAAAATATTTGTTTTTTACCATTTCATTAATTTTTTTGTGTGATTGCTGTTGGCTGTGCCTAAAAAACTTATTTCATTATGGAGCATTTTCTCTTAGATTTTTATCCTTTAAAATGTGTTCTCTTTACTCTGTCCATTTTATTTTGTAACTTTTTGTTGCTGCTTCTTTCAGGAATTCCCTAAACTTTTCTTTCTTTCTTTTGAAAAAGTCTCTATTATACATGTCTTCTTTTTTATTCTCTAGTTTAAATAAATCTTTCTTTATTTCTTTAAACTAATATTTTTTTATTTACTTATTTTTTAAAAGTCAAGGATGGTTTTTTAATTCTATCTTTGTTCATTCTGTAAATATGACAATAACAGTTTAGTTCTTATTTGATTTTAGTAAGTAGTTTCTAAAATTTTCTGTAAACTTCCTATTATTTACCATGAAATTCAAGGTTACTGTTTACTTTCTTGAGCCCTAGGATTTTCCTTAATATTTTTCTTTCTTTTTTATTCTTTGATTAAACCTTTTTTATTAAAGGTTAAACCTTTTGATGCATAAGTATTGCTTATTATTACTTTTTTTTATGGTTTTTCTTATACTAATCCCTAAGTAAACATACAGTATAGTTTTCTTACAGTTATCCGTAACAATGATAGTTATATATTTTTTTATTAACATGATTTGAGTGTTTTCTAACTTTGAGAATATTTAATACTGCTTAGCATAGCTCTTTATCTAAATACAGTAAAATAAACAACATAATAAACTGGAAAAACACAATGAACATCAAATATATAATATATACTGGCAACATATTAAATGGGATTCTATCTCGCAGATAACAAGCAGCACTAAAAATAATGTGCCTTCTATTCCACGATATAATTAATTAATTAATTATTACAATTAATTCAACTGATAATGAGACCCGAACTAATTTTAAATATCAAAAGGATTTTTAATGGAAGCACCTTGCTAGTTAAATGTAAAAGTTTTTAATGAAGCGCTTGACTTTTCAAAAACAAACAAAAATCTTAAGTTTTTAAGTGTTAAGTTTAGAGTCTTAAATTTCACCTAATAACAAAAAAGTATTTAAAATTATATAAAACTGTTTTATAAAATAAAATATTTATAAAATCCTTTCATAATAGATTAAAACTTAATTAACAAAAATATTATTTTTTTATAGTTACAAGCAAATGAATAATTTAAAAAAAAATATTTTATTTAACCATTTCACTACGTACATTTTAATTGGGTAAAACTGATTTTTATCAACTTAATTTTTAATCTTAACTTAATTACTGAACAGCGTGGTTCCACATTGTCTGCCAGCTTGGTTCAGCATTTACCTAATTTAACAGCTTGGTTCAGTAAAATTACTGAAGCACATTGGTTCCACTAAATAACTGAAAAAAAGGATGAGAACCAAACTAATTACTTTTAACCATTCCATTGGAATGTTTCCATTCCACATCTTATTTTAACATACAAACAAATATATTACTAAGGGACCCCTACGGCTTTTTCTATGGTCAATAAATCATGAGAGTTTATGATCAAAGCTCCGGCTGATAATTTTTTAAGGTTAAATAATCTAACAATAAAAAAGCTGATTAAATAATGTCTTAGATTTATATTTATATGTTATTTTGTTTAAATGCACAGTACATAATTAATTCATATATATTTATGAGTATCTTGACTCCAATGTATAAATTTTTGTCTTAGGCTTCAGGATATCACTCAGAATATCCCTGACTAGTAATATCCAATTTTGTATTAAATACAGAATTAATTTGTATGAGCCAGAACAATTTTCTTAGATGTAATGTCATGAGCTGAAGTGTTGGTGAATGTAAGGAATGCAGCAGCAGTTCCCATTGAAAATGAGGTTGGTGTGAGAGACGAATAAATACTATATCTTCCTAAAAGCTTCATACTGAGTGCTATTCAAGATACAAGTATATATAAATACTCCTGCACACATAGACAAGCACAATTATCTCTCTAAATCACACATTATTACATTATTAATTTTAAAATTTCTTATTTAAATATTATATTATGCATTTATTATTTAATTTATACAAACACTGATGCCTTAATACATGCAATTTGTACACTGAGATTTTATTTATATCTTACATAAGACTAATTATTATACGCGAGTATTTAAATTTTTATTTAAATGCATTACACTTGTATTTATTTATATGCAGTACATTGATGAGTTTATTTATTTTTTACACACTTTTTTCATACATTTATCAATTTTTCTAATTTTTTTATTAGGCAATATACAAGGCATATTCATAAAATAAGGGTCGTTTGGTCATTAAGAAAAATTAGTTTGTGAGAAAAGGTTTTACTTATAGTTTTAGTTTACTACATATTTACTTCACTTTTCCATATAATCGCCATTCAGTTCTACGCACTTTTTGTAACGCTCTGCCAGTTTCTTTTACCCCTGTGCATAGAAGTTCGCCGTCTGGGAATTGAACCAGTTGACAACGTCAGTCTTGAGTTCTTCGTTGTTTTCAAACCGTTGTCCACCATGCTACGTTTTCAAATGCAAGAAGAGGAAGTAGTCGCTAGGTGCAAGGTCAGAAAGATATGGAGGATGGTTAAAAAGTTCCCAGTGAAAATCTTGAATCTTCTTGGTTAACGCTTTGGTGTGAGGACGCGCGTTGTTGTGCAGGAGGATAACAAAGCACAACAGTTTCCCGCGTCGTTGATTTTAGACTGCACGTCTCAGTTTTGTGAGCGTTTTGCAGAATACGTCAGCTATAATTGTTGATCCACGTTCCATAAAATCCATAAAATCAATCAAATTGACGCCCTTTTCGTCCCAAAAAACGGTAGCCAACATTTTTTTGAATCGAGGACGGATTGCTTAAACTTTTTCGGTTTTAAGGAACTTAAATGGCACCGCTGCATTGACTGTTGTTTTGATTCTGCGTTGGTGTAGGATATCCACGTCTCGTCGCCCGTAACAATGTGGGAAAACAAATTATCTCCATCTTATCGATAGCGATCCAAAAATGCTCATCCACTGCACATTTGTGTTGCTCTTTGTGTTGGTCGATGAGCATTTTCGGTACCTACCGTGCACTTCTTTCTATATAACACCAGTTTCTAATTCATTTCCTTCGTATAACTCTTCAATATATTCCACCCACCTATCAACATTTTCTTTTGTATTAAAAATCGGTTTACCAACTTTATTTAACACATTATTAGATTTTCACTTACGTACCACAAAATTTACCTTAATTTTCTTGTATGCTCTGTTTATTTTACCAATGATCATTTTTTTCTCCACTTGTGAACACTTTTCTTCAATCCACTTTTCATTCGCTAATTTGCACTTCCTATATTTCATATATATCTACTTGGAAAAAAGTATTTATTTAAAAGATTTCTTTTGTGGTTTTGGGAAATTTTGCTAATGGGATAGCTAACATTTAATTTTTATTGAATATATATATATTTGTGTGTGTGTGTGTGTATGTTTCATCATTAAATATTATTTAAAATCGTAATTGTACATTAAATGTCTTAAGGAATTTTGTAATTTTTATATCGGGCACCAAATAATTTACATGATATTTAGAAATTCTGTTTTGGGAGACAGGATTTAATGCCGATTTTATTATTTCATGGCGTTCAAGGATTTATGATTGTAAAGTTTCATCGTATTTACATTTTTTGTTACATTCTTCTATACATTCTTGTTTGAAGATATTTTCTAATAGATTTTACTATTTTATAAAATTATGATTTTGTAACAGAAAGATTTAAAACTCTTAAAACCGTAGCCTTAAAAAAATTGAATTTCTTGCGTACTTTACTCGTACAAATAACAGTTTGAAAAACCATATCGGTAACCAAAGTTTGAGAAGAGTTACACAGGAAAGAGATTGTAAAAGAAAACTTTATTAATGTATCTTGAAGATTGGTGCAACATGTGGAATGATTATCTGAGCATAGTATATGCTTTTAATATCTACAAATTGGTAAACGCAGCCTTTTTTTCTGTTTAGCCACCGGAACCACCGTAAGGTATCACTTTAGAGGTTGATCAACGATAACATGTAGGAATGTAAATGAAATGTGGTCTTCTACACTCTCTGGTAGACCACTCCTGAGATGTGTGGTTAATTGAAACTCAACTAAAGAACACCGGTATTCACGATCTAATATTCAAATCCGTATAAAAGTAGCTGCCTTTACAAGGATTTAACCGTAGAACTCTCGACTTCGAAATCAGCTGATTTGCGATGATGAGTTCAACATTAGACCAACCCGGTGGGTTGGTAAACGCAGTCTAGGAAAATCAAAAAAAAATATGGTTTGAATTTGGGACAGGCTTTGCCTAATCCATAAGGGTTGAATTGCATGTGAAAAAATATTCCAGTTTATTCGTTTCATTAAAAATAGCATATGTATTTTAGATTAAAATTTTATTTATGAAGACTCTTTTCAACTCACTAGATATATTAAAAATTAAGATAAAGGAATTTAAAGCTCTGAGAATCCGTATGCCGCGAACAATTATTTTATTCAGTGAAAATTGGGACATGAATTCTTGTTTTTTGGCAGAAAAAACAAGAATCTTTGTTTTTTAAAGATAAAATAGCATCTGAGTGTTACTAAGAGATTACCGTGGATTTCATTCTATTTCTTCAAGATCGGTATTATTAAATATGAAATGACGAAGCTACAGCTCTTACGGCCAACTGAAATTTTTAAGTTTTGCAGGATTTTATTTTTTGAATTTAATAATAGTAGTAATGTAAAAGTTTTTTAGCCTTTACTTTTGCGGATTTTTTCAAAATATTTTTGTTAAAAACATCATACAATCAAGAACTGAAAATAAATAATTAAAACTTAAGTTTCTGCTACTTTTGAAGCGTCTCTAAACGTTTTAACTGGCATAAAATAATACACTAGAATATTGTTTGATGTATAACTGTGGAAAATTCTTTGTTGTAAAATTATTAATTTCTTTTCGTAGATTTATTTTTTACCTTTAAATTTTTAATATAAATTTGTTAAAAAGAAGATATTAATCTTTTTCTTTATTTATCGGGGTTGCGTGATTTTTTAACGGTCATCTTTACTTTCGTAATTCCAGCTCCTTTCTGTTAAACCGTGAAATTTTACTATTTCTTTAAGATCTTATGTATTACAACGACGATCAGAATGGATTACGAAGTGATGTTATGCCCGTTTTTTAAAACGATTTTTATAATTATTCTTGTCGTTGTAAGAATAAACTATTTTATTCTACGCAAGACGAATGCTAATTTTCTAAGTGGATGAGTGTATGAAATGGAAAAGGCTCTTGTTTCCTCTAACATCTTTTAATTTCTTTTTCTAAATTAAATATTTAATATAAAGTTTCATATTTCAGTTAAATAATTAGTTTAATTATCCGGTCAGACGATTAATATTCTAGTCGTTGCTCCCCGAGTGACGTGTTTCAGTCGACACGGGGTAAGTGAGGAAATAACTACATCATGATGTTACCATAGTAACTGGCGTTCAGCACGCATTGTGCTGAAACCGACCTACAAATCATCGTAGCGCACAGCCGTGTTAGCTCTCTCGCTTCCACTTTACACCTTTGTTTTTTAGAAAAGGATATAAGTGTACTATGTTGTAGAAACGGTAATCTGTTTAAATTGTCAAATCCAATGAATTTAACTGATAAACTATATTAACTTGACAGCCCCATTGTATTGGTTTGTAATAATTCGAGTTTGTAAATTTAGTACATTATCGATTATCCAGAATTACTTGAAAACCCGGTAATCCGGTCAATAGGTATTCAGGATGATTGGCAATGATGGAAATAACATTTATGTAGTGTAAGTAATAGTATAAATCTGAAAAGTTTTGAAAAATCGATTATATACTCGTTAATAAATATTAATTACAAAAAATAATGCGGTAGGTATTTCAATAAGAGTTAAGAATAAAATGCTCAAGAACTATTTAAAAAAAACTAAAATATAAAACTAGATGTCGATTTAAATCCGCGTCTAGTTATATAATTCCCTTTTGATTATGATTGTTTAGCAGTCATAATCAAGGGAATTTTTAAAAACAACATTTAAAAAAATGAATAATTAAAAGAAATACTATCGAGAAAAAAGTAATAAATTAAGAAAGCAATTTAAGAAATTACTAAAAGATCATGAAACTTGGGAAAAATTATTCTACATAAATTCTTAATAATTCTTTTAAATTTGACTCCATTTCGACCAAGAGGTTCGAATTGACACGTACCTATGTGAAATTGCACAACAAACACCCACTTTTTGTCTGTGCAGCTGATGTGAATTTTCTGTAAACCAAATGCGTGAATTCTATACATTTACGTATCCATCAAGGTAGAACCATGCCTCGTAAGACCAAAATCAATCATTGAGTTCTTCTCCATCTGGCGTTACAGATGTCATGAACCACTGACAGAAAGCTACGCATTTTCCAATGTCTGCAGATAATAACTCGTGAACAACAAGAATTCTGTACGGATGCATCTTTAAACACTTGCGCGATGCCGTGTGGGCACTACCAGTGGAGAAACCAGACTGGCTAGATAGGCGTCGCACAGACTTCTAGGAAATAACAGAATATGTAGTTTGCATGTCGATCAACTTTTCTGGTGTTAGCACTTTTGGTCGACCACTTTTGGCTGGATTTGCCACATTCTCTTTCTGTTGGAGCTTGTTGTACAGCCGCTTGATGAAGGACTTGTTTGGTGCATCCACACCATACTTTTCTGTGAAAGCATTCTGGGTCTGGACAACAATTGGCACATCTAATATATGGGAGACAATGAATATTTTCTGCTGCACCTGTAACAAAACAGGGAAATATTCTTCCATAAGGTTACATCACTTTTTGAACACTCTGTATTGTAAAATCAAGACTGAAACAAATTTACTTAGATAAATATTAAATTTACAACAGATTTGGCAGTGAGTTCTACATCAAGTGAAATATTGCCCAACATTTTTAGAAACGCCTCTAGAAATCGATTACTAAAGTCGTTTTCTAAAAAGTTTATTAATAAATTCCTATTTCAAATTGATTTTAAATACAGTTTTCTATTTTTTTTTTTAATTTTATAATTGATTCGATCGATTTTAAGTGAGAAAGTCCTTATTTTAAAACCCTGTAACAGATTTGATATAAGAAAATTGAAATGAAAGAAATAAGTCAATTTTCGTGTAAACAAGAAATTACAGACAGCATTATACGAAACTTAGTGTAAAAGTATTAGCAAATAATAACCGGTTGTAATTTCATCTTAATGAAACTTTAGGATCATTAATTCCAGTTTATTTCATTCTATAAAAACATTTATATTTGTTTGTCATTAGTATTGCCAAAACTTTAAATTATTCTTCTGCATTCGAAATTACAAAACTCACAAATAATTACTTTTTATCACTTCAGTATATTTAAATTAAACAGATGTAAAGGAACAGGTTTAGTAATCAACTGAATTTTGTTGAATTCGCTTGGACAGAAATGAAAAAGCTATTGAGAGAGAAAAAGAGTCAAAGACTCTTTGAAAGAACTCAAAATACTAACTACAGAAGCAATTATATCGGTAAATGTAGATAGCTACAGTAGTAAATAACAGAAATGTGTGAAAAGAATCGAGAAAGTTTGCTGGCAAAAAGGTGGACTTATCGAAAGTATAATTAAAAATTTTGTCATCGTGACGAACTACTCCAGTGATGAAGACACTACCGATCATCATGAAAATTAAGAAAATGGCATAAACTACAACAGTGAACCGGCAACAGAAATTTTACCAGAAGAAAATAAACAAAAATTAATCCCTTTTCCTTGCATTTTCATGTATTTAGATAAAATATAAAAAATATATTATGTAAACAAATAAATAAAATCAATGAATGTGAATAAATAAAATAATGTTTAATATACGAGGCATATTCATAAAGCTTTAAGGGCCGTCGGCTTACATTTAAATATTAGCGGGGCTGAATGCAGTTTCACGCATGCAGGGCCATCTATCGGCTATTTACAAAGCCACTGCAGTTGTTTTGATTTACTAGTCGTTCGCCTGCCGGTGAATGCAGATTGAAATGTCCTCGAAAATCGTTTCTCCCGCATGTAGTGAAGTGCGGGCTGTGATTCGAATTTTGTGTGTAAAAGGGTCTTCAGCTGCTGAAATTCATCGGAAGTTTTGCCTAGTGTATGGACTACAGTAATGAGTGAAAGAAAGGTTAGACAATGGTGTTGAGACTTTAAAAATGGCCGCACAATGTGCATGACGAAGAGCGGAGTGGCAGGCCCGGTATTCAGACCGACGAAATCGTTGAACAAGTGAACTGAAAACTGCAACAGGATTGACGATTAGTGCTCTGGCTGATGAATTTCCGCATGTTGGACGCACCTCTATCTACACGATTGTTACAGAAAAGCTCGGATATCACAAATTGAGGGAGTCGAAAAGGATGGAAAGGGAGATACAATATTGAGATCTGAATTTAACAGAGCATTAAAGGATCTGAATGACAGAAAGAATCCTGGGATAGATGGGATACCTGCAGAATCACTGCGCAGTGCAGGTGAAGAAGCGATAGATATATTATACAAACTGGTGTGTAATATTTACGAAAAAGGGAAGTTTCGTCTGATTTCAAAAAGAGTGTTATTGTCATTATACCACAGAAAGCACTAGCAGAAAAATGTGAAGAATACAGAACAATTAGCTTAACTGCTCGTGCATCAAAAATCTTAATTAGAATTCTGTACAGAAGAATTGAGAGGAGAGTGGAAGAAGTGTTAGGAGAAGACCAATTTGGTTTCAGGAAAAGTATAGGGACAAGAGAAACAATTTTAGGGCTCAGATTAATAGTAGAAAGAAGATTAAAGAAAAACAAACCGACAGATGTAACATTTATAGACTTAGAAAAGGCATTTGACAACGTAAACTGGAATAAAATGTTCAGCATTTTAAAAAGTTTAGGGTTCAAGTATAGAGATAGAAGAACAATTTCTAACATTTACAGGAATCAAACTGCAACAGTAATAATCGAAGAGCATAAGAAAGAAGCAGTAATAAAAAAGGGAGTCCGTCAAGGATGTTCCCTCTCAGCGTTACTTTTTAATTTTTACCTAAAACTACCTGTTAATGATGTTAAAGAACAATTAAGATCCGAAGTAACATTGCAAGGTGAAAAGACAAAGATGCTACGATTTCATAGTAATTTTAGGCGACAGTAACAAAGATTTAGAACAATGAATGGCATGGATGAAGTCCTTCGCAAGAACTATCACATGAAAATAAAAAAGAACAAAACGAAAGTAATACAATGTAGTAGAAATAAAGTAGATGGACCACTGAATATAAAAATAGGACGAGAAAAGACTATGGCGGTAGAAGAATTTTATTATTTGAGAATTAGAATTACTAAAGATGGACAAAGCAGGAGCGATTTAAAATGCCGAATAGCATAGGCGAAACGAGCTTTCAGTCAGAAATATAATTTGCTAACATCAAAAATTAATTTAGACATCAGGAGAGAAATCTGCTTACAACAAAAAGTATTAATCAGAGAAAAATATTTACAAGACGTTTTGTCTGAAGTGTAGAAGTTATTATATGGAGCAGAAACATTGACAATAAAGAAAACAGATTCGATATCTGAAAAGTTTTGAAATGTGACTATGGAGGAAAATACTAGTTATCAACTAGCGAGGAGTAACTAATAATCAGGTCTTAACAAATATAAATGAGAATAGGAGTCCAGTACAGAAATGAAAAGCTAACCGTATAGTACACATCCGCGTGATAATTAAAGGAAAAATTACAGGTGTGAGAGGAAGAGGAAGAAGGAGGATAGGAATATTGAATGATTAGAAAGGAAGTTGAATATATAATAATTTAAAAGAAAAAGCTCAGGACAAAACATCATGGAGAATGCAGTTTCTAGATACCTGTCAATAGAGAGTTCGATTAAAGAAGGAGAAGAAGGATGATATTTAATTCTAATTATGCTCACTTATTCACTGTTATAACGGAAGAAATTTTCACTGTATGTTCAACTAAATCTGCATGAATATGAAATATCGATGTAAATTATGGTTTTAAGTAAGTATAATTTAAGTTTTAAGAATAATCCGTCTGAAACATACAGTAGAATAGGTCTAAAACATCACCTTTTCGAACATTTAACAAACAATGAATCTAGATAGTGAAATTTCACGTAATATTGTAAAAAAAATATTACCACACTATATAACGCAGATACGTGAAACGGTAAAAGTAAACTTGAAAATAAAAAAAAAATTCTTCAATGTTTCAATGGACATCTATTGAAGCCCACTCTGTAACTAAACAGAGTGATTTACCACGTTATGAAGATATTTTGGCAGCTCATTCTGCATGTAAAAAAAAAAAAAAGTACAAATAAACATAGGTACGGAAACGCTTCGTTAACAAGTTACGGCTGATAAAAACTTTTGCCCAGATTTCATCTTTTCCAGTGAAATGAAGCCATACAGAAATTCTTGGGAAGCTAATTTAATTGTTTCATATAAAATTCAATCTGAAAAATTGAAAAAAATGAGTCCGAGAAGTGAAACTTCTCCGGTTTTTTTAGAAAACCGACGAAATACGCCTCTTTTCAACTGCCGTTTTATAAGTTAAGTTTTATTTTATTTTTAATTCAAGAATTTTATCTGTTTATTAGCAATTTAACAAAGTTACTATAAGTCAAACGTAAAATAGTGCGTTTTCGACTCCCGTTTTTCGCCGGTTTTATAAAAAACTACGGAAGTTATACAGTTTTCTGACACATTTTTTCAATTTGTCAGATTGAATTTCATACGAAACAATCAGCTTACATTATTGTGTCTCAGAATTTCTTTATGGCTTCATTACATTGGAGTAGATAAAATCTGGGCGAAATTTTTCGCCAACCGTAACTTGTTAACGACACGTTTCCGGACCTGTGTTTATATGTGCTTTTTTCTATATTTTTACATGTAAAATGAGTTGCCAAAGTATCTGCAAATCACTCTGGATCAATATACAGGTGATTACAGAAGAGGTTTAATATTAGCTTTAATACAGAGTGATTCAAAGAAACGGGAAATTTTGAAAGTTGTGTTGATAGCCTAGGGCGATTAGTACCACTTGATAAGTGGCGCCAACCTCTCTAACCTAACTTGGCATTTAGTTGTCATGGATCCTTGGAGTGGTGCGCAACGTGCATTTGCTATCAAAGCGTTTTACAAAAACAATGACATTGTTTTTTTTAAAAAAACAATGACGAGAGAGCGCGTAGAGAATTTCGCCGTCATTTTTATCTGGGACGGCACGACCGTGTTCCATCAGCACATGCAATTAAAACATGGATATCTAATTTTGAGGAAACCGGTTCGGCAATGGAAAAGAAACCTCCAGGCCGTGAGCGAACCGTCCGTACACCACAGAATGTTCAAGCTTTACAAGATGCTGTCACACGAAGTCCACATCGGTCAATCCGTCGTCTCTCAGCATCTTTACAATTGTATAGTTCAAGCGTTCGAAGAATGTTAGTGAAGGACTTGCAATACCATCCGTACAAGTTGCAGATCGTCAAGGAACTGAAACCGAACGATGCAGTTGTGCGAGCACAATTCTGTAATGTAACGCTTCAGAAGATAAATGATAACGAAGAGTTTGTTCGCGAACTGTGGATGTCAGACGAAGCGCATTTCTACCTCAGTGGATTTGTTAACAAGCAAAATTTCAGATACTGGGCACAAGAGAATCCTACGCAGCTACACCAGCGTCCGTTGCACAGCCAGAAAGTGACCGTGTGGTGAGCTATGTCATCTTACGGTGTTATAGGCCCTTATTTTTTTGAGGATGACAACGGTCTTGCGATTACAGTGACGTAGCTCGTTACGTAGCTGTGCTTGAAACCTTTGTTGTGGAACAACAAAAGAGATTTCCACCGATTCTTAACACAGCCTGGTTTCAACAAGACGGAGCAACGTCACATACTGCACGAATATCGATGGCAGCTGTACACCGATTGTTTGGACAACGTGTCATTTCACGAAATGGTGACATTAGGTGGCCTCCCAAATCGCCTGATCTCTCAGCTTGCGATTACCTTTTGTGGAGTCACCTTAAAAGCAAAGTGTTCCACAGTAGACCTGCTACAACGGAAGAACTGAAGGCAAAGATCCGAGAAGCAATTGCGGAAATTCCAGTCGAGATGTTACGTCAAACCATGAACAATTTAACGAAGTGACTTCGTGAGTGTTTACGTAGAAGAGGAAGTCACCTGTAAGATGTCATCTTTAAAAAATAACTAAAATGTATGTATCCTAAAATGGCAACATTTGTACAATTACATGAAATAAAATTCATTCTCTAAAAAAATTGTTCATTAACGTTATTTAATTTTTTAAATTTCCCGTTTCTTTGAATCATCCTGTAGTTTATTGCTATCAGGATCTGCTAACATATCTTATATTGCGTTTGTTGTTACTAAAAAAAAAACAAAATTAGAATTATGTTGTTTGTTCCAAAAAAAACTTTTGGATCTTTTTCGGAATTCCCCTCCCTCCAAAAACATTTAATTTTTAATCAATCGGCCAAAAATCGATGTATTTTTAATATCCAATAAGAATTAGGTGGGAGTATGCATGTTTCAAAATAAAAAATAAAACTTGGTAGTTTTTCGTGTTTCACCTTAAAAACATTACTGTTAATTATTATACAACTGAAAATACTATATATAAGATAACTGAAAATAGCATGAAATATTAATATTAACAATAACCAGGTTGGAGAAATAACCCAATAACCAGGTATAACCATTTATATTATATTCTTATAACCATTTATATTTATTTATTTTATTAATGTAATCAAACCAAACTTAAATTACGCTCGCTTCGCTCGTCAATCTTACTGATTAACAGTAATGTTTTGAATATCTAAATAATAAATTCAGTAATTATTGCAATTATTTATTATTTAAATAATCAAAACATTACTGTTAATTAGTCGAGGTTAGCGAGCGAAGCGAGCGTAGGTTAACTTTGGTAAGATTAATACATTTTTAATAAATTCAGTAATTATTGCAACAGCTGATGAAAAAATTGTTGAGAAGTTTCTCACTGATTTATGTGAAAAATACCAGTATTTCGAAAAAAGAATTAACTAGAAAAGGGTTTACTATAACCGCAGAAGACCAAGAAAGATTTAAAAATAACATTAAATGTGTTATATGTGGTGATGAGAATCATGAAAGACATCATTGTTACACTGGTATTAAATTTATTGGTTGGTCCAGCACATGAAAATTGCAATTTAAATTGTAATCTCATAACATTTATTCCAATTGTATTTAATAATTTACGCGGCTACGGTTCACATCACATCGTATTGACGTATGGATGCGTTGAAAGATAAATTTGAAATTTCTTGCCTCGCAAACAATAGTAAAAAACTTATATCTATAACACTCAAAAATAAAATATCGTATCGATTTATAGATTCATATCAATTTCTATCTTATAGCCTTCACGAACTAGTACAAAGTTTATTTCGTAGTTATCGTAAATTGTCAGGCAGTCAGATGCATAAAAATTTAAAACAAATTTTTTACGGTTTCAAAGCGGTATAAAAAAATATTATCGCGAAAATATAATAAAAAATATAGATATGTTAAAGTTGTTAATTCAAAAAAATGGCGTTTATTCATATAGGTATATTAAATCAGCATCTATTTTCGATGAAACATAGCTACCACCCATCGAAGCGTTTTATGATGATTTAAAGCGACAACACATCTCCGAATTGGATTATAGGCATGCGCAAAACGTTTGGAATTGTTTCAAAATACCACGATTTTTATATGAAACTGGATGTCATGTTGTTGGCTGATGTATTTGAAAGTTTTCGTAATAAAATGATCGAAATAAATAATTTAGATCCTTGTAATTATATATCTGCTCCATATTTATCGTGGTCAGCCGCTCTCAAGACTACAAAAGTGCAATTAGAACTTGTTATAGATCCAGATATGTATTTTTTTTTTTTTTTTGAAAAAGGCAATCGCGGTGGTGTGTCAATGATTCCCAATCGTTATGCTAAGTCTAATGATCTGTATTATCGTGCTGATTCGGATGAAAAGGCTGATAAAGAAATTTATGATAAAGATAAACAAAAAAAAAAAAAATTAAATATTATGATGTTCTCGGACGCTGTATGATGGAACCTTTGTCTGTAGACGGGTTCAGATGTTGTGATGTAACGAACTTGAATATTTGTTCGTAAACAGTCTGAATGCTGTGAAAGATGATGCTGAAACGGGTTATATTTTAGAAGTTGATTTAACATATCCCAAACACTTAATGAAATGCATAAAGATTACCCACTCGCGCCAGAGAAAAAATCAATTCCCAATAGTATGATTTCTCTGTTTCTCTCTGATGAAAAACGAGTAGCGTGTAAAAAATTATTGTGTACTTTGGAAGTAAAAACAAATACGTTCTACATTACAGAACGTTAAAATTATATCTTAAGCTGGGTATGGTGTTGTTGAAAATATACAGAGCCGTTTGTTTTAATCAATCTCCAAGGTTGAAAGATATTATGTTGAGAAAACTTTTCATTCACGGTGTAGTAATATAGATTATATTGAAAAAAAAAAAACGTTTTTAAGTTATTAATGAACAGTGTTTATGGAAATAATATTGAAAATGTAAAATGTAGAAAGCGAATCGATGTGCGATTGATCAATGACGAATCCAAATTTAAAAAATTAAACGCTAGTCCAAGAGTAAAACATTATTATACTTACGAAATCATGTGGTTGGAATATCAATGTGGAAGGAAAAAATATATATACTTAAATAAACCTATATATGTAGGTTTAACAATAACAGATTTATCAAAATTAATCATGCATGATTATCATTAAAATCACTTTTTACCTAGGTTCGGTCATGAAAACATAAAATTGCTAATGACAGAAACAGATTCATTATTATATGCAATTATACTAAACGATAAAAAAATAAAAAATTTGTTTGAGTATTATAATAAAGAAGATTAGCCAAATGTTTTCGCAAATAGTAAACACAATATAGGTTGTTTAAAAGATGAAATGAAGGGGGAACCAATCTATGAATTTGTTGGGTTAAGAGCTAAAATGTATTCTTTACTTTGGGGAAAAATTGAATATCGTTTACAACAAAAAAAAAGACAGCCAAGGGAATTAAACAGGGTAAAGATCATAATTTGATCATGTTAGATTACAGTCTAAATAAAGATTTTTTTTATTCAATATAAACGTTTCATATTAAATATTAAAATCATTACATAGTTTTAATCATCAAATTTACTCGATCGATGAATGTAAAAAAGCTCTCTCTCCGTATGATGATAAAAGATTCGTGTTAGAAAATCTTATAGATACACTCCCATACGGTCATAAAGAAATAGATAAATATATGGAGAAAAAAATAGTCTACATACATTCTATCGATTTCTTTAATTAAATTATTTTTTTAAAAATAGCATAGTTTAGTTTTCTTACGAATACTACAACTAGATCGTACTTTTCTTTTTCAACTACAACGCAATTACAAGAAATCTACAATTATTTAAAAACGACAAATACATTACATATATAAGTGTATACGGCTTAATATGGAACATCAATACCGCGTTTAAGTTCTATATCATGATAACTGTGACCGTTCTTCAATTTCTTTAACCCCTTATAAATGATATAAATTTCTTTAGAATTATTAATTTCATTCAAATGTGATTCGGTAGCACTAAATCGTGGTGTTAAAAATATTTTCTCGAAACCTTCAATTGATACAATAATCGATTCCTTTTTAAATGTTTTTTTGGTGTTTTTAAATTCCATTTTTTTCTACTTTACATTGTTGATTTACCTTCATTCACTAATATTTTTAATGTTATTGCAATAATTTAAACTATTAAATTTATCGAAAAAATCGCACATTTTTATAGTTTTATATAAAAGTAACAATATTTAAAATCAACATTTTATTGATGTTAAAAATTATCGTTTTATGTATATAGATACGAAATAAGTTTAATAGAAATGTGTTATGAACAGATCAAAGACAACTATTTGTACGGTATCTTTAGTGATTTTAAGCTGATAATCGATACGAGTACGGGGTTTTTAATGCTACAAAGTTATGTCAAGATGGTGGGAAACGATTTGATAATTGGTTTCGTAATAAAGATTCGAAAAAATTAATTACATTTTATGATAATAAAGCGATTCCTCAGATTCGAGGAATCGCTTATACGATTAAAGGTGGTAATAACGATGATGAAACAACTACAAGTATTACCGGCACATTTGTTTATAAAAAAATTATTACTTAATATCGCTTCGTGGTTATCAAAAGAGTTTTATGATAAATGTTATGATGCAATAGAAGATGATTTCATCAAATACTTTAAGTCATATCAAAAGGATAATATTCAGCTGCATTCAAAGTTGCAATATATAGAAAATAAGCAAGAAGAATTGAAAATCGAAAATAATAGACTTGTAGATGAAAATTTAAAACTTAAGTTGCAAATTAACGAATTAAACGGTAATGTAAAAAAAATTAAAACCATGGCCACACCATATTTATCTATACTTTTTCCACTCGATAAAAGTGATAATTGCATTATAATTTTGAATAAAAATAAAGATGATGAAGAGTGTAAATATTATGCTATTCGTGTTCAACATAAAAATCTAGATAAAGCAATGAAAAAACTAAAAAAAAGATATCCCAATTTTAAAATCGTTTATAAAAAATTACAAGATCCGAATAGTGTACGATTTTTTAACCCTGCTTTTAAAAATCTTAAATTTAAAAGAAAACGTAATAATTTTAATATAAATATGGAATTTGATGATTTCATAAAAAAGTTGGATATGTTATGTGAAAAAACTGTTAATAAGTTGCACATCGCGGCAACGGTAAAAGAAGAACGTGAAGGTGAGTGTCAATCTAAAGAACTATTACATTATCAACCGAAATTCGGGCCGATGAAATAATGTCTGAAGTTATGGTTGTTCGAGTTGATGTAAAACATTTTTTATTACTTTGTTTTTATTTTCATTCTATAGAACACAATGTCCATTAAATCCGATTTAGCGAAATAATTACATAAGCCGGCTAGACGTAATTATCCTACTAAAAAGACCGAATTAAAGGGTCTAAACCATTTTATCCAAGCAGATATAGTCGAAATGATACCTTATTTTCGAACCAATAAAAGTTATAAATATTTGTTGACTGTTATTGATTGTTTTACTAAATTCGCATACGCTATACCGTTAAAGACGGATAAAGAGGTCGCGTTCACTTTGCAACCAATATTTGAATAGCATAAGACGAATCATTTTCAAACAGATTAGGGAAAGGAATTTTATAATCATCAAGTGAAAGCCCTGTGGAAATAATTCATCATAAATCATTATTCCACATATTCAAATAAAAAAGCTGCCATAATTTAACGCTTCAATAGAACCCTAAAAACTAAAATGTGGACTAAATTTACAGAACAGGGTAGCCACAACTGGATTGATATACTGCAAGCCCTCGTTGATGAGTAAAATGATACAGTATATTCGGCAACAAAATTTAAACCGATCGATGTAAATAAGACAAACAAATCGCAAGTGCTTGCAAATCTTAACAAAAAAAAAATACGATAGAAAAAAAGGCGGTGTAAAAATTAAATTTAATGTTGGTGATCATGTTATAATAAGCAAACATAAAAAAGTATTTGAAAAGGGTTATTTACCGAATTGGACTAATGAAATATTTAAAATACATACGATTCATGCTGAATCACGACCTGTTACATATGAAATAAGCGATAGTAGAAATGAACTCATAAAAGGACGTATTTACAACATGAACTACAAAAATCTAATCACAAAGATGTATATCAAATTGGGAAAATAATTAAACGAAAAGATAATAAGGTGTATGTAAAATGGCTAGGATTCGATAAAAATTACAATTCGTGGATTGATTTGGGGGACATTGTTTAACACTAATTTTTTTGTTGTTAAAACAAATTACTGATATAAATATTTTCTCTGTATTATATATATATATATATATCTAGATAATAATAACATGGCATTTTTTGAAATTAAATATCCAAGAAATATGGATATTAAATATTCATTTCATACATCTAAAAAAACAATAAAACAGGAAATTAAAGATTGTATTATAAACTTAGCAAATGATATCGATGAGTATTTTCATTGGGTTACATTCCATATAAAAATAATTGTTCATGGTGATGGTTTTTGCGATTCAGTTGTAATAGATGAAGTTTTATCGATCCTGATAACTTTTACGATGATTTCTCAGAACTTCCTCAGCTTTTACTTCCAATTAGTAACGTTGATGAAATCATATCAGCCCTGGGAACAGATTAATGGTTTATTGATAATCACTTTTTATATATAATAGTCATACAATGTTAGAATCGATTGTTTCAGTCTTATTAACGTAGAAACAAAAAAAAAGAGGCCTAAAAACACTGAAGCCTGGGTCAAAGCGTGGCTACGTTTAGGGTCAGGGAGGCAGTCTTTTTGTTGAGGGCGTCTCGGCTAAATCACACGCAAGAGCGGCTTGGTCGGGGAGCATCCTATGATACATTAAGAACCCTAATGGTGTAAGGGGTGGGCGCGAGAAGTGGGGGAACGAGTAAGCGCAATGCATGCTCGGACCCTAATTAGGTTAGGAACGGGAAGGGTAGCTCTCCTGTGGAGGTGCATTCTAGGCATTCAGAGGATGTCGGAGGGCTCCAATGATCCAGGAGAGACCCCGATGGGCATCGTCTAAAGGAGACGTATTAAGGGGGGCAGACACCTGACACTCAGGAGCGATCAACGTATAGCCAAACAGGTGGTTCTGGTTGCTCCTTGTGTGTTTAATAAAAGTCTCATTAAAGTGTTATTTATACTTTTTACTGTTATTATTACTCGAGTATAATAAAGGTTGTGAATACATATCAATAATTTATTTGAAAAATCATTTTGATGTTTGAGATATAGAGAGAGAGAGACGGAGCTTAGAAATAATAAAATTGTTGGTGAAGATTATTATTTAAAAAATTATGATGAGTATAAGGCTTATATAAGCGATAAATACGATTATATTCCTTCACAATTTAAGACTAAATATTCACTCCTAGATCAAGGTGAATATAGTCTAATTGAGGTAGAATCTAAAATTAAATCCGCAGTTATTTCGTTGTATAGTATTATTAATGATTCAGATAATGAATGCGAAGCAATATATTTAAAGATAGATTATCACATGGACGCATCACTCATATAGACCAATATTATTTATACGATGTTGATTATATAGAGCCATTTAGAAAAGAATTTCACGATGATTTATCGAAAAGATGTAATCTTTATCAAATCGTTGTAATTTATATCTGTTTAAAAATTTGAGGTAATAATTTATTACTTTAATTGTTTAATGTTTCATAATTTAGAGATGAAGGAAGTACAACAGAAAACAAAATTCCCCATCGTGAACGCGATGATAGGATATGGATTCAAAAAACGAAGTAGGCATTTATCCCTCATACCAAACACTATTAGATGTATTGTATTCGGTCCATCAATTTTCGGTAAAACAAATATCGTCTTTAATCTTTTAATACAACCAAACGGAGTAAGTTTTCAGAACTTGTACATTTTTTCAAAATCCCTTCACCAATCTCTATAAAGAATGTTATCCAATTTGATGATGTTAAATCCAGAATTGGGTTTCTATGAACATAGTGAAAACGATCAGGTTCCACAACCGGAAGCGATCGTACCACATTCAATAATGATTTTCGATGATGTAATCAAAGAAAAACAAGGCAATATCGGTGCTTATTTTGTAAGAGGTTATCACAATAAAATTGAGTGTTTTTATTTAGCGCAAACATATTCTAAAATACCAAAACAACTGATACGAAACAACTGCAATTTTCTAATACTATTCAGACAAGACGGTTTAAATTTACAAAAAATTTACGATGAACACGTAAACGTTGACATGTCGTTTGATGATTTTAAATCTCTATGCGATAATGTTTGGAACGCGAATCGGTATGGTTTTCTAGTAATCGATAAATTTACCATCATCGATTGAACGCTGTGTTGCGATGAACGTTTTCGCGAACAGATTATTAGTTTGAATTTTTTTTTCATTCTAAGAGACAATGTATAAGAAGGAAAAACAAATACTTGAAACTGATAAAATGAATAAAGATTTTAAACGTAAAAATGCGGCTTTTATTATGGGTTTAACCGAAGAAGATGCTTTATTTCAAAAACTGCCATTTCAAAAACTACCATGGGGGGTTGCTTACTGTTCACTATTTTAACAGATGCAACCAGCACATTAGCAATTGAAATATATATATATTTCAACAAACTTTAATCAACGGATGTGCTGTTATACGAAATTATATGTAGTAAAAGTTTTATATAAGTTTTTTTAAAATGACCGCCTTGATTTTCTTCCTTTAAATACTAATTATCAGATATATTACAGGACACCAAGAAAAAGAAAAATCAAGAGATTATTGAATTAGAAAATCGTATAAATACAATACTTATTTAAATTAGAAATATTCTATGTTTAAAAAAATAATATGTTATTAATATATGCAAATTAATAAAACTGATAAGTAATGTTACTAATTTCTCTTATTATTCGCAAAAGGACATAATTTAACGTATGAATGTAACCAATGTAACTATTTTGGAATATTTCACTTTATAAATTTATAACAATAATTGAATTTTATCTACGTTCACAGATTTCAAATAAGCCTATAAGTTTGCTTATACGATAAATGAAATGGAATTACGGCCAAAGGTTCACGGTTGAACTGAGATCAATGAACCCATCAAAGGAAAAACAAAATCCATTAGAGGTAGTTTTATTAGAGACAGTTTTCCTTTGGAAGAAAATTTAATAAAAAAAAATTACTGTTTTATTATTATTATTATTATTATTATCATTATTATTTTTAATAAAGTGAAAAGTTAATATTTTCCACTAGTTTCGCTCGACTTATCAGAGTAGGGAGGGTTCATCCTATTCTGTAAAATTTCCATTTACGATGTTAATATCATTCAGAAGGAAGATTACTTTGATAATAAATAAATAAAAAAGTATTTTTTATTATTTCTCCAACTATTATAGATAGAATACTAAAAAAAAAGGAAAAAATATTACACAACTTTAGGTCGCTCTGTTTTTTTATTTTATTTTTCGAACATTTGAGGTCACCAAAATCCAAAAAATACGATGCAATTCTACATGTGTGAATGTGAGTGAAAGAGTGGGTGTGTGTGAGAGAGAGAGAGAGTGAGAGAGAGAGCGCGCGCGTGTGTGTGATGAAGTACATTACTTTTTCCGATAAATAAGCTATATATAATTATTCAAGTAGTATAGAAACGGATTGTTAAGGGCAACTTTGACCTTTAAAACCGTTACGTCATCAAGATCAAGTATTACCACTAACCAACAGGATTTCATTATATTAGTCACGTGACGCTGGCCCACCTCTCCGCCATCTTGTCTCTGTGGGCTGATAAAAATACGTATTTTAAAGTAGAAGAGCTTCTAAAAAATATCATTTTTAAAAAAGTATTTTAAGGAACAACTAGATGAGCTTTCAGAATGTAATTTCGATAAATTAATCGGAAACGGTGTTGACGATAAAATGAAACTGAGACTAAATAGGTTCTTCAAACTGTGGTAAGACGAACGCAATTTTTAATTTGTTATTTGACCGTAAAGATTTGCGTTTTAGAATGTTTATGTATTTTCGAAATCGGTTTAACAAGTGAAATAACAGGTTTTGCTAGAAAAGTTATCCGAAATTTAAGTATAAATTATTACCCTTAGCTATCAATGAAGAGGTTATTCCTTCCAAAGAAAGGGAATTAAATTCAGTAATGATTTTTCCTGTGAAACGCAAAACTATTACGAATATTTTGCTACGGGGCAAAATAATAATAATATCGACATGTTTTATTTGTCAGGCGTAAAAAATCCCAAACAACTAAGAAGAGACAACGAAAACTCTCTTTCGGATACAGTTAACACGTATCCAGATGGATCTAGTCACGTTCCACAACATCTTTAACATCGGCTTGTCATCAATCATTTATCCGATAAAAAGATAGCTACAATATTCCTATGAGTACGCTTAAGTTATATGAAAAGGGTATGAGGCAAGGGTGTGAATATGGGGTGAGCAAAAGGAATGAAAGAGAAAACCGACTAACAGAGTTTTACACAAAGTATAATTTAGTAATTGCCAACACAGTTTAAAAATCACAGTAGAAGAATAAACAAATGAAAAAAGCCAGGTGATACTGCAAGATATCAGATAGATTATAGCATGGTTAAGCAAAGATTTAGAAATAAACTCGTTGACTGCAAAGCCCATCCAGGAGCAGACATTGATAGCGACCATAATTTAATGGTAATGAAATGTAGATTGGAGTTTATAAACCTACAGAAAAGGTGTCAGATGAATCGGTGGAATTTAAAGAAGCTTGAGAAAGAGGAGGTAAAGAAGATTTTTGAGGAGAATATCGCAAGAGGTCTGAGTAAAAAAGATAAGGTAGAAAATATAGAAGAAGAATGAGAAAATATTAAAAAAGAAATTCTTAAATCAGCAGAAGCGAACTTAATTGGAACAAAGAGAACTGGTAGAAAATCTTGGATATCACAGAATATATTGCAGCTGAATGGATAAATGTAGAAAGTTTAAGAATGTAGTGATGAAGATGGTAAAAGGAACTATCGACAAGTAAGAAATACTATAAAGAGGAAGTGCAAATTAAAGAAAGAAAAGTGGATTGAAGAAAAGTGTTCACAAGTGAAAAGAGAAATGATCAATGGTAAAACAGAGCATACAAGAAAATTAAGTGGTGCAATTTTATGGTACATAAGATAAAATCAAATAATGTGTTAAATAAAGTTGGTAAACCGATTTTTAATACGAAAGAAAATGTTGATAGGTGGGTGGAATATATTGAAGAGTTATACGGAGGAAATGAATTAGAAACTGGTGTTATATAGGAAAAAGGAAAATTGGAAGAGGATGAAAAGGGAAATACAATATTGAGATCTGAATTTAATAGAGCATTAAAGGATCTGAATGGCAGAAAGTATCCTGGGATAGAAAAATTATTGCGCAGTGCTGATGAGGAACCGACAGATAGATTATACAAACTGGTGTGTAATACTTACGAAAAAGGGGAAGTTCCGTCTGACTTCAAAAACAGTGTTATAGTAATGATACCAAAGAAAGCAGTAGCAGAAAAATGTGAAGAATACAGAACAATTTGCTTAACTACTCACGCATCAAAAATCTTAACTAGAATTCTGTACAGAAGAATTGAGAGAATAGTGGAAGAAGTGTTAGGAGAAGACCAATTTGGTTTCAGGAAAATAGGGACAAGGGAACCAATTTTAGCACTCAGATTAATAGCAGAAGGAAGATTAAAGAAAAACAAATCGTCAAACGTGGCATTTATAAACTTAGAAAAGGCACTTGATAATGTAAACTGGAATAAAATGTTCAGTATTTTAAAAAGTTTAGGGTTCAAGTATAGAGATAGAAGAACAATTTCTAACATTTACAGGAACCAAGCTGCAATAGTAATAATTGAAGAGCATAAGAAAGCAGCAGTAATAAAAGTGGGAGTCCGTCAAGGACGTTCCCTATCCCCGTTACTTTTTAATCTTTACATACAACTAGCCGTTAATGATGTTAAAGAACAACTTAGATCCGAAGTAATAGTGCAAAGTGAAAATATAAAGATGCTACGATTTGGTAGTAATTCTAGGCGAGAGTAAGAAAAGATTTAGAAGAAACAATGGATGACATGGATGAAGTCGTTCGCAAGAACTACCGCATGAAAATCAACAAGAACAAAACAAATGTAATACTATGTAGTAGAAATAAAGTAAATGGACCACTGAATATAAAAATAGGACAAGAAAAGACTATGAAGATAGAAGAATTTTATTATTTGGGAAGTAGAATTACTAAAGATGGACGAAGCAGAAGCGATATAGAATGCCGGATATCATAGGTAAAACGAGCTTTCAGTCAGAAATATAATTTGCTTACACCAAAAATTAATTTGAACATCAGGAAAGCATTTTTGAAAGTACACATATGTTTAGAGCGGAGTTTATATGGAAGTAAAACTTGGACGATCAGAGGACCTGAGAATATTGGTTTGCTTGGCATTTCTCCCGCCACCACCCTATTCGTTCACTTTGAAGCATAAGACTGAATGTCTGTGCCACAAACGGCTACTGAGCCTCGAATTAATTTAGCGATCAGTGTCCTAACTAGCTCCTAGAGCCAACCTAAAAGCGTGAGCGGAATAAGCGTGGTACCATACACCACTCGCTTGCGTGTTCCACCGCCCACGTGTCATATATCATTAAAATGGGTAGGCGCACTCCGTCAAGTACTAAAACATATATGACCATGAATAATTAAGTATATCTCGTCGAAGACAGCAATTCGCTGCCACGCCTAGGCCGCTGATTGTCAGCAAGTACCTGTACACCATTAAAAGCGCTTGGAGCCTTAATCTGGCTGGTAGCTAGCCATATCTCTGGCTAGCTTCCCACAGCAGTCAGGTAGAAGTCTTTTTCCTTAGGTAAACTACTGATGTCGGTTGAACAAAGCAACCGCATCAAGGAACTCCCATACGGTCCGACAACGCGGCTTTCGCCCCATTGACTCGTCGTTGTGAGTGGCCAATTTTCCCCTTGACCTCTAAGTTCCAGGATGACCTGAGTTCTGGCCCCGCCAAGAGCTGGGCAGTCGAACATCATGTGTTCCCCACAGACGCACAGCTCATCAGCTGCCAGGCGGAACCGAAACAAATATTGGTTTAAATTTGCATGGCTGGAGAGCACTCGGGCTTCTGTTGCCCTTAAAAACGAAGGAGAGGCAAACCATCCCCTCAAATCCTGTATAAATTTATTCAAGGATCTTCTCTTAGTCGTGGCGTGCCATTTCTGCTGCCATGCTTCCATCGCGATCCTGTAAAGCCTCCTTCGCAGGCGGGAGATGGGCAACTGTTCGAAATGTAGTACCGGTGCATTGAGATCCCGTTCCGCTCCGGTATAGGCCCGGCTCGAAATCGCATCCCAAATACCTCGGCCTCCCTGCCTCTTCGCAATTTCCACATGGCCGCCCGAACTTTCACTACTACATCGATTGGGAGAGCCTTTCCCAATACGGTGGTAACCTTGTAGCAGGTTTTTAAAAACACCAAGGCATACATTTAAGGTTCTACGCTGGACACTCCTTAAATTTTGAACAAAATACTCGATTTCTTTCCAACCTTTGCGCCCAAACGGACGCCGCGTAAGAGGTCATCCTTTTGAAACCTCGATATACCATGTACAAATGACGGCCCGACAGCCCGTAATCATTTCGAGCAATCCTCCTAAGCTTGTGCATGACAGAGACGGCGTCTATCCCTACTTGCCTAATGAGGTTACTAAACAGCAATTTCTCAACAAACAAAACACCTAGGTACTTAAGAACTCTAACTCGGCTGATTACACAGCTTTTATACTTAATACAGGAGTTACGACTGTATGATAATTTGTCCAGAGTACCTGAGAAGAAACGATTACAAGTTTTTGAAATGTGGTGCTATAAGAGAATCTTAAAAATGGGTGGATAAAGTGACAAATGAAGAGGTTTTGCGGAAAATTAATGAAGAAAGAAGCATTTGGAAAAATATAGCTAAAAGAGAGGCCACATCTTAGATAGTTAATAAAAATCGTAATGCATCCTAGAATAGTCGCTTTGATATTGGAGGGACAAGTAGATGGGAAAAATTGTGTAAGCAGGCAACGTTTGGAATATCTAAAACAAATTGTTAGGGATGTAGGATGTAGGAAATATACAGAAATGAAACGACTGGCACTAGATAGGGAATATTGGAGAGCTGCATCAAACCAGTCAAATGACGGAAGACAAAAAAAGACATATGATTATACATAGCATTGTACAATCATAAATTTAATATTCTGAATCGCATAAATATAGAGCATTAATGTTTATAACCGGCCGGTTTGGTCAAGTGATAAAACTCGTCATCATAAATCAGCTGATTTCGATGTCAAGAGTTCTCAGATTCGAATCCTAATATAGTTACTTTTATTTGGAACTGAATATTAGATCGTGGATACCCGTGTTCTTTAGCGGTTCAGTTTCATTTAACCACACGTCTCAGGAATGGTCGGTCTGAGTCTGTACAAGACTACACCTCACGCATACGTCACGAATAATAGACGCGGCTGTCTACAGGCCCGGAATCCATAAAGTTGTTTAGGATATCTGGAGATTTCCGGAAAATTCATAAGAAAATAATAATTAATATTTAAAAATTTTTATGAAAATTAGACAAAGGAATGGAGTGTTCCGGTTTCAACCATAAGGAAGGAAAGTTAAATTTAGCTGAGAAAATTTAGCAACCACATAGACAGCCTTTTTTCAATTAAATCTTTGAAATTTGGAGAGGAGCGTAAGATTTCTTTGAATAACTGTAATAAAATCTGGATTACTTTTTTATAAATCCCATTAATGGATATCATACAATTTTATTTTACAAAATATTTTTTTAATAAAAAACCCAGAATACATTTTTCGGGGAAAAAATCAGGTGAGGTTAAAATTTTATTAAAATATAAGATAGCTTTACTCTGCTTACTTAGTTGAGATATGACATATGAAAAGTTGTTTTAAATCAAAAAGAGATTTATTTATTTTTTTATACTGTCTATCCCAGTTTCATTAGCTAAGACTTAATTAAAATATAAAAGAACCACTGTTCCCTGTGAAGAACCGATCGGATGTGTCACACGTATTTATATGCATATCGATAATCCTGGCATGTAAATGTGCAATATAAAGCAGTACACGTTCGGTTATATAAAAGTAATGAGAAACCAATTCAATCCTCAATTCTTCTGGTCACCATTGCTCAGGATGGCTATATCCTTTTCAGGAGTGATTACTGTCAGGTTAATAAGCAAAATATTTTCAATTTATATCTTAAAATTCCGTTAAAAAAAACAACTAATCTACTCGAATAATGTAGTATTAAAATGTAATAAATTACGTCACAAGAAACATTAATAAATCTTAAGAAACGTTTTTATACGTTGAAAAAATGCAGGAAAATTAGACAAATGATAAACGGATAGCGATATTTTATCATATATCTCAACATCAACAAAAATAGGTAAAGGAGTTTTTCCTTAATACTATTTCTCGCGTAATTCTCTAAATAATATGCTCTATGTGAAATTATGCGTAAAGTTCTCTAAACTGTAATGTAAAAAATTACACTTGTTTTTCAAATAATTTGCAGCGGTATGATCAAAAATACGGATTAAATATCGTTAACGGATAAAAATAGAGAAAGTTTTTATTTAACTCGTAGTACTACCATTATCCGAGCTTTGAATCGATTTGGTAGTTTGCTCTTAACAGGTAGTTAATTTAACACGACTTTTTCCAACATTTTCCTAAAACTTACTATTTAGATAAATTATTTTTTTGGAAAATAGAGACAATTTTAGCATTCATTGTAAATTAGTAATACTAAACAACTGATTTTTAGTAACAAAATTAAAGTGGTCAATAAAGCTATCTAATGATGCAACAAAAAAAAAAAGGAAAATCATGATCACAAAAAATTTGATAACGTTTCATTTTTTCCAAATTTTACATTACTTTATTTAATAACTAGATAATATGTTCGTTTTCATACAAAATCATAAAATGGACTGTAATTACATTTGTACAAAACCATAATGATTACTTCGTAAGAAGGAATTAAACAAAATCATATAAGTAGAAAAAAAACCAATTGTAGGTTCATTATGTTCGATATAATCAATTCTAAAAACTTCATTAGAATCAATAATTACATCAATAAAAATTTAAACTACAGTTAATATCGCTTAAAAATTTGGTAATTGTATCTCTTTAATCGGTTATCATACAATACTTTAATTCAGTTTGATAACAGAACTGGGCTGTCTAATAAAAGAGGGGGTAACAGAGGCTCACGGAATGGATCGATCAG
The DNA here is from genome assembly GCF_047948215.1 of Lycorma delicatula. Taxonomy (NCBI): domain Eukaryota; kingdom Metazoa; phylum Arthropoda; class Insecta; order Hemiptera; family Fulgoridae; genus Lycorma; species Lycorma delicatula. The sequence goes on along the minus strand of NC_134463.1, from coordinate 16,854,219 downwards.
TCGTAAAAAGAGAGAGGGGGTAAAGGGGGTGGTGGTGAACTAACACGAGAGAGGTACGTAAAATGTAGATAGGAGAGAGGATGCTGGCTGGCCCAGCTGATGTAGGGGTACCATCAAATTCAGGTGTAACGTACCGAGGGAAATTCTGAGGAATAAAGGGGAAAATTTATATAGAAAGGTTTTGTGTAGTACACAAATGAATTTCAGTTCAGTCGCGATGTAATGCGATGTTGTTGGGGAGAAGAATAGCGATTATCACACTTTTTTCTATTATCACCATCACCGGTTGTCAGGAGCTTGAAACTGATTATTTGAATGTGGAAAATATTGAACCGGCTGAAATAGATATAGAAGAGGAAGGAAATGTAACAGGTAAATGCAACTAAAAAATACAAATAGAAATGAAAAAAAAGGAAAAAATAGATTTATCAATAATTTATAAATCATTAAATCCCAATACAGATGATATGCACATAATAATGACATAAATATATATATATATAAATGTACTATATACATCCCTATATTCATAAATATACCTTTTATTAACCATAATATATATCTATAAATTGGAGCCAGTTTTTTATAGAAAAAATAAATCAGGATCCTTTAAGGAAAATGAATAGAAAAAAGACCAGGTGGCATATTCCTTCTTTATTTTTTTCGGCTGTTAATTCAATTGATTCTCATTGAGTTTGAAAATACATACAAAAGCCATGTAAAATTTCCAGAATTATACCAACCATACAATTATATAATGCCTTTAAGATTATTAAATATTTTATATTAACTTACTAATTTTTTTTAAAGTTTAGTAAAAAAAAAACAACATTTTAATAATTACACTGGACTACTTTTTTGCAAATAATTAAAAAATGATATTGTAAATATAAATAAAATTAAGTGTAATAATGAAATTTATTTTTATTTTATATGTATATAAAACCATTTGTTCTTATAGAAAGCGTTAGGAATACTGAAATTGAAACTGTGTATTAAGCTATCGGCAAAACAGAAAATTTCGTTTCTAATAGGGGTTTATATTACCAGTTGCACATCGATTCATTATTGGGATAAAATTCATTATACACTAATTAACAAATAGTAATCAATATGATATTTGACCTCCTAATATATATATATTTACAAATATAAATGACTACCCATTTTAATAAAAAAAAATTACTATTTAATCTACATCTTAGGAAATTTATTTACATGTTTTAACGTTTATCAATTAAAAAAAAATTATTAAAAAACATAATTTTATGTTCTTTGTTGAAAAAAATTTATACAATTTTAATTAATTTCCTTAAATTTCAAATCTCTTTAAACCGATCACAAAAAAATAAACATTATAAAATTAAAAAATCGTTAAAAATTTTCTGAAAAAAAAAATTTATTTAATTCAACTACTCTTCGACTGAAATGTTGATAAAATTGTTAATTCTTATTTTAATACAAAACTTAAATTAGAAATAAACAAATAATGAACTAAATAACAATAATACAAAAAATGATAAGGTATACAAGTAAAATGCGATTTGAAATATAGCCTAATTATAAAACGATAAATTATATAATAAAAATAAAACAGTGTTTCTCTGCCAAAAATTTCCTTCAAACAGGACAAAATAAAAGGATAAAAACTTGGCACTAATCACTGCTATTTTGCACACTCCTGTTTAATAGATTCTTGTCAACAAAATTTCTTATTAAACAAGATATTTTTTCCTTCGTAAACAAATGTAATTATTACATTTTTTAATTTTTTAATATGTTACTTAATGCCTATTCCCTCTGGCGATAATTTGGTTGAAAATATTAAATTTCGTTCGTTTACTTTCACATGCCGTACAATTTCAACGATAGATGCTCCTTTAGGAAAATGGAATCTATTCTAAGATTGTGCAAGAAATATAATGTTACATATACGACTATACTCAGGGTGTCAACGCAAAATGGTAATGAAATAAATGTATTGCTCTTAGTTTGATTAAAGATATTCGGATCTCTAAAGACTAGTGGAAGGAATGGGCACCAAATATCTGATTAGAAATTTTGCTTAACTTTTATGCATTATTCGCTGATTTGGATTTTTGGGTGTGGGCTAATTTCACGCTGGGACAGTCTGACAGGATTCGAGGACCGGTGGAAAAGCGGTATGCATAATAATACAAAAAATTAATTCAAATAAAATTAGGCTTCCCAATTTATTTTAAATTATAATAAAAATACAATAGATTAAGTTTACAAAAAAAATACAATCCAAGGAAGTTTATTCAATTTTTCTTTCCTTATTTCTTGCTCCAAATAAGACAAAAATATAAATTATATAAACTAATTGTGTTCTATACTTTACTTGTAGAAATTAAAACCTTGACCCCGAGTACTTACAAGTTACCTCTTACCACGAGTTGACTTACGAGTAGTTGATCACTCATAATAATGTTAAACAAATTCGGATAATCCTATTTTGCCCTCAGATTATTAAATTCTGTTAATCCACGAAATATTATTCCAAGATTAAAATTTTTATATAAAAAAAAACTTAGACAACCCTTTTTAACTTTTTTTTTCAATACGGTCTGACGTAATGGACGCATGAAACGTGTACAAAAAACAATCTAGACACACAGGCCAAACCCAGGGGTTGGTCTAGTGGTGAACGCGTCTTCCCAAATCAGGCGATATGGAAGTGACAGTTTTAGCGTTCAAGTCCTAGTAAAGACAGTTACTTTTATACGGATTTAAATACTAGATCGTGGATACCGGTGTTCTTTGGTGGTTAGATTTCAATTAACCACACGTCTCAGGAATGATTGAACTGAAACTGCACAAGACTACACTTCATTTACTCATACATATCATCCTCATTCATCCTCTGTAGTAATACCTGGACGTTAATTCCCGAAGGCTAAACAAGAAAAAGAAAGGGGAAGATACACAGATCCAAAAAGGCAGTGTATATCCTAGAAAAGACAGTTTACTTTTATTTGGATTTGAATACTAGATCGTGGATACCAGTGTTATTTGGTGGTTGGGTTTCAATAAACCACACATACCAGGAATGGTCGACCTGAGACTGTACAAGACTTCATTTCATTTACATTTATACATATCATTCTCGTAAGTAATACCTTACGGTGATTCCGGATGCTAAACAGAAAAAGATTCATAGCTCAGTTAATTACCTAATAACCAAACTTTTACTTCAACCAATTAGCCCATTCTATAATCAACGGTATTCCAGTATATATTTCAATCAGGATTGGTAATTAAAAGAAAAAAAATTATTATATAATTTTTTATTCAGCTTACAAAAACCAGTTTATTATTTTAAGAATAACCGACTGAAATATCTATGTATTCCTAGAAGAGTTATAGATTTTAAAATGTATTTTGAATATTTCTCATGGATAAAAAAGTTAAGTTAAAAAAAGATTTAATTAAAAAGGTACTTCACTTTAATAGTTTTACATTTTTGACGAGATATTTTAGTAAAAAAGTGTAAATTGGGTATATTAAATGAAAGCGATTAGAGAAGATCGCCTTTGATTTTTTGTTAAAAATACTATTAAGCTCCAAAATTATCGATATCAAAGATAAAATTTGAGTAATACTTTTGTAGCCTCTGTTACTATCATTAATATTTTTATTTGGTTAATAGACAAATTACCAAGGAAATAAAAAAAATATTTTGTTTTTGATAAAATTAATGTATAAATATACGTAAATAGAGGAACGTTTAAATTTTTATTAAGTCTTTTTTATAATTTCGTTAATTAATTCAATTTTTTTAAGTAAGTCACCCAACAAATCTAAACCAATAACGGTAACGAGATCAAACTTGCTTACGTGAAAAACAAGCTTTTAATCTTCGGTTCATTTGAACTAATGCACTCCTTCACTAAATTTCCATGAAATTAATTTACTTAAGTTAACCTTTCAATTACAGCAACGAAACAAATTAATTGTTTAGACATTATTTAAGCAGTAAATCAAGAAATACGAACCATTAAACACAATAAACTCTTTGAATACAAGTGTTTTTTTATCGTATACTTCGATATGAAGCTCACTACTTCGTTATAATTCATACAATCCATGGCTTTTAATTTTAAATCACCACATTAATTAACAAAGATAATTATCAAGATTCTAACGATCAGTTCCGTAGATTTTCTTATGATTTTACATAGAAATCCACATATATTTCATTGTTTGATTATCCTATAACTGTAGATTTTCAAACTAAATGAATAATCTTTATTATATTTGTTGTTTTTTTTTTTTTTATACGAATACATTATATTTTTTATTAAAATGCTTTTATATGTTAGAAAGTACAAAGTACAATTACAAATATTAAATCGTCATATTTTTCATTATTATTATCATTATTTGTTTATGGTGACACCTTCACCGTCCCCGTTACAAGTATCTTTCATCACCACCATTGGTGTAAAGACCTGTAACCGGATTTAATTGTGACAGAAACCCCCAGAAGACAAAACTCTGTTTTTTTTAAATTTTGATAAATAATAAATAGAATGAATGATGGCATGAAAATGAAAAATTAATAAAAAAAAAATACATACAGTTATACATTAAATGAAGAAGTAATTAAATCGAATGTTTTAGATGAACCGAACAAAATAATTTAAAATTGACAATAATAAAATTGATAAAAAATATGATTAAAGCAATAAAATAAAAGAAATGTTAAAACTAAATACGATAGAAAATAATTATAAATTAAAATAACATGGACTGTTAATAACTTGAAAGAGTTAATGCTGTTGAAGTCAAATTCAAAATGAATACAAATAAATGTACTTAAATTATGACAAAATATTTCAGACATTTGTATATATATTTATCAAATTTAAATAAATTCATAATAGTACAGTAAAAAAGCCCTGAATCTGTAAGAAAGCCAACAAAAATATTGAACCTTACGTTCACCTGCTCTTACAGATATTTTTCTGAAATCGGTTGAAAAAATAAATTATCAATAATGGTGCATCGATCATTTAAAGTTAGAAAACTGGTTGTGTATTTTATTTACGTAGGAATTTTTAACTTTTACATTGTAAATCTCTAAATTTCCATATTAACCAATACAATTTCCATCATGGTAATAGTAATTTATTCATAATAACATATTAACAATAACAATAACATATTCTACCACACATCTCAGAAGTAGTCGATCTGAGACTGTACAAGACAACACTTCATTTACATTCATACATATCATCCTCTAAAGTAATACCTCACGGTATTTACAGAAGAAAACAGAAAAAGAGAGAATATATTCTAGAACTCCATTCCAAATTTAAGGTTATTTTAAATAAATAAAAAATACAATTTTAATAATTGATTATATTAGTAAACGATACATCTATTTCATCAAATTTCTTCTGAATTTAGCAGTAACTAAGAAATAACAGTTTAGTAATATACCGATATATTTTAAGGTACTCTTCATTCTTAACCATATAATCAAATATTCTATATTTATGAAACCACATTTAAAATTTAAATGTAAATTAAAAAAAAAATTATTATAATTTTCAGTTAAATTGTAACAATACTTTATTGTAATGTTCAATTACGGAAACGGAAAATTCCTAAATAAATGAATTTAAAAAAATAAAAAATAATATTATCTTTTATTCGTAACCTTCAATTCTATTTTTTCTAATATTTTATTATATATTACGAAGCTTAACTGCATTTTCAATCATCCATTGGTCCATTAATTATATTAAATCCTACAATAACTAATATTTTAAATCAAGAATGAGAATACTTTAGTATATCAAAACCTGTATCCGAAAAAAATAATTATAACAAATTTATACATTTACGCTCATTTTTTTATGTAATACAAAGTTTTTGATTGCAATATGTTTAATAGATGTCTAAAGAAGTTGGCGCAAAACAATTTCTACATCCAAAAAAATATTAAAATAAAAAAAAAATATGATTGGAATCTAAAAATAAAAGGTAATCAATTTTATTACATTAATTAAATTTATTAGTCAATAACCAAAAAATATTACCATTATTATTATAATTTTTTATTTTAAATGAATTTCTTTTAAAAAAATTCTATTCTAAAAAATTAAAAAAAACCGCACGCACAAATAATTGAATAAAAATAACGTTAGCTGGTTGAAATGAATTGCTAATAAGCTCATATGTTCTTTTTCCTGATACGGTACTGAAAATTATCGTAAAATTAACGAATTCAACTTCTATAAATAACAAAGTAATAATAAAATTTCATAAGAAACTATCATAACTAACAATAAAAGAAAAATTTATTATTTTTAAATGATATATAAATATCATTAAAATATAAAGCTTAAAGAAATAAATAATAAAAAAAAAATCACGCAAAGCACCTTAAGATGTAAAAACATTGAAAGTTATTCAGTTAGTAAATAATAAGGTAAAATTGTATATTTTACCTTCCTAAATAATAATAATAATAAAGCATTATAACTGAGTGACATATCGTGTCGTCGAGCCCATAAATATCAGATATCCTTGTTAAATGAAATCGGTTAACACAGTACTGAATATAATTTAATTTAGTGAAAAATTAGCTGTCAAAATAGTGGAAAAAAGAAAATAAATTATAGAAAAAAATAGTAGGGAAGATTTTTCAATATTTTTTTCTTTAACAAACAAACTTATGACCATTAAATATTATCCAAACAACCGTGACATAGTTAGAAAGTGAAATATTTTTTTAAGAGATTTACAAACAAAAAAAAAGAAGCTGACAACACAGTTGTAGGACTTTCCCGTCACGCGGCTTTATTGTGATGCACGGCTTACACACAACTTAATTTAAATATTTATCATTTTATTTAAATATAATATTTTTTGTTTATTTAATTCAATGATTCTAACTAAAGCGCGTGCGCATACCGTATTTCATTCGTGCGGTTGTGACGTTACTAGCAGCCAATTTAAATACTTTTTTACACTTTACATATTATTCATTCATTTAAGTTTACCGGTCGGTCACCTGCGACGTAACAACATAGCGGACGGTTACAGCAGCTTTACATCTATGCGACACTAGCGCTCATTGTGGTGAGAGGGAGTACTGATGACATAATATACCCACTTAGTTACTAGTTTATTCAAAGCATTTTTTTGGGGTGGGGGTGCGATTTTGAAAAAAATTGTTTTATTGGAAATATTATTATTTTTTAATTGTTAACAAATATGCCTAATCTTAATTAGTCTAAATCTCTAGATTTAAACCTTGCTCTACAGCCTCACCCCCTTGACCTTTTAAGTTGATAATTTAATCGCATCAATGCCCCAGTTATAGAAGTAATCTGTCAAAGTTTGGTCAAAATCGGTCAAGTAGTTCTAGAGATATAAGGTGATTTAGAGGGCGACACCTTCAAACACACGTACATACGAACATCCGGAAAATTTCCGCTTTTTTTGGTTCCTTAGGTGTCAAAACGTCAAGATCCGGTGAAAACCGCATATGCCCAAATTGGACCGATTACAATACTTCCCCTTCTACAGATATAGGTCTGTTGCTATAGCGTTAGACGAGAAAGAAAAATTAAATTACTTTCTCACATTCTTTTTTTCATCCTTCTGCCTCCCTGGGAAGGATCGGCATCCAAGAAATACTCAATCCCAAGGGGTGTCCCTCCGACTCTAACGAGCCTCTCAGTCTACCGCATGTAAGTCCGGCATGATTGGTTGGCCCGCCGATTCCGGATCTTTTCTCCTTCACCCTTTACCGCAAACCCCCGGTGATGGAAGTGAGCCCAGCTATTCTGCTTCTAGGAACCATCATCAGGAGCCGGAACTATCTTTTGGGTTTTTATTCATATTTCTTTTTTTTATTACTTAACTTCCGCCGCTGGAATGTCTCACCTCATTTTTCCAGAAAATGCATACAATAACGTCTAACTTTTAATTTTTAATGGAACTCAAAAAATTTTAATTAAATTTTTATACTTCCTTGTACGAAATTTAGAAGTATTGTGATCGCGAAATTTCGGTTTTTATATTTCAACGGAAATATCCATTTTGATTAGTTTCGACGTGACGTCTGTATGAATTTATGTTTCTTGCATAACTGAAAAACGACTAGCCGTAGAATGTTGAAATTTTGGATCTAGGACTGTTGTAACATCTAGTTGTGCACCTCCCCTTTTGATTGCAATCGATATGGACCAAAAGTGTCTAAAAAAGCCCAAAATCCAAAAAAATTTAATTTTCGTAACTGCAGTAATAAGCCCTCATTGAAAGCTTTTCAACGATATAGTGGTACTTATTTTCATCGGTTCCAGAGTATAAAATTTTAATTAATGAAATATTTGATCTTACAAGGGGAAGGCAGATCGGTCGAATCCGACTTTGTTTTTAATTTAAATATATTGATTTATTAATTAATAATTATTTACCTCTGATTGAAAAAAATTACAATAAATAATAATTTAATAACAATAAAAAAATAAAAAAATTAAAAAGTCAAAAATTATTAATGAAATAAAATTTTACGTACTTTTAAAAATGTATATATGTAATTTCATAGGCGTACAAAGAAGTCTTGTAGTGTCCACATCAGATTATTTATATTTGAACTCAAAATATCATTTGATATTTTAGCATGTTCCATAATCATTAAAACTTTTTATGTTACTACTTTTAGGAAAGAAAACACTGAACCTTAAATAATAAATAATATTAGCATGTTTTCAGCAGAGATTCAACTGATGTATACGTATTTATATATAATATTTATACAGTCGACCGACCGTCTAATTTCACACTGGGTCGTCAGATTTTATGTAGTTTAACAATAGTGATTAAAATTGTTATTTTCAATTAATGCAGTCCTTTACTATAACATTAACTTAATTATAATTGTATGTTTATTTCTCTCGTGAAATTTTTGTTTTATTTTGAAAATGTCTCCGGGAGAGGGATAAATATTTAAATACTCATTTATTTATTAATATAATAAATAAATCAATAAGTAATAAATAAATCTTGATATATTTATGAATTATATAATTTTATTTATATACGCTTTATATAAATATATATGTAGGGCACGCGTGCACACACACACACACACACACACACACACACACACACACACATACACATGTGAGAGTACAACACAGATAAACTTTTAAGTAAATTCGATTGTTTTAATTCTGCTGATTTCTATAATTTAGGATAAGCGAAAAATTACACACTCATATGAAAAAAATATATATGCATGGAAACCAATACGTGATAAAAGCTTTATCACTTCTTAGAAATCGCTTTTTAGAAATGTAACGTATTTATGCATATAATAATTTTATAACGTATAGCATTTTTGTTATGATAAACGTTTGAAATGTTCTCTACATGCAGCTATACAGGCATCAATATGTTTCATTATATTAGCAAACATTTTTTTTTTTTTAATTGTTGCAGGGCTAATTATAACCGAAATTGATATTACGTTAGTTGCTGCAACTGAAATTGTTGTAGGCAACCGACCATAGATCATTTTGTGTTAGGAACATAATACAGCTCTTAAGAATAACAAACAGCAGGCTTATTAAGGAAATTGAAATTTAAAGTGGTTTCCTACTGCCTTTTTCACTACAGTAAACTCTCCATAAAAGAGCTCTTCATAACGAAAATTTAATTATAAAATGGCTGGTTTCTTCACAGTTCCTGTACCAATCAATACATTGAGGTTAGGCAAAAATAAAGGTAAAATTTCTTATAACGGTTTAAATATATCCATACTATTATATAAAGAGGAAGGGGGTTTTTGTTTGTTTGGGATAAACAAAAACTATTCGATCAATCGCAACAAAATTTTTACCCCTGTTTATTGCCATAACCGAGATGGTTTTTAGATATATTTAATCTCGAAAAAAAAATGTATTATGTAGTAGTGAGATTGCCGGGTGTTAATGAATTGAATTAATGAACTCTGAACTCGCTGTGTGAGCTGGGATTGAACTGAATGATTTTTTTCAATCGAATGAATTATATTACAAAAATATTAGAATTAAATTTACGTTAAATAAAATAAAACAGTATTAAATAAATTAAAAAAATTTCTGTTAAAAATAATGGGCTTCCCGTGGAAACTGCGTGTGAGGCTAGCGAGCACCACGTGGGAGGCTAGACCAATCATCACTATCAACTGGTAAAAAACAAGGTGGCCTTGGGGTGCTAATTTGGAAGGTGCAATGAGGTGCTCTTATAATAACTCAGAAAACAATCGTTCCATTTTCAAAATTCAAACGGAGTATTTGATAAATTTTCATACGCTAAATTTTCATACATCAGGTAAACTGACCGATTACTTTCAAATTTTCAGGATACATTCGTTTTATTCCAGGGAAGGTTTAAAGCCATCGACCGAAGCCCTAGCTCCTTTGAAGGTAAAGATATTAAAAATATAATTATTTCTTCACACCCAAGGAGAGTGAAGTTGTGAATTAAAGACATTCATTAAGGAAAAACTAGATTAATCCTTTTACTTCATTATTATAATTCTGCCACCATGGCAAAACAAATAAATTATGAAGTTTTACTCGTAAAAGGTGTGTGTACTTTAGCAAGCACAGTTACTACTATTCTGCCATTTGTAAATTAGTTTCTTTTTCAAGTTTCTATAAAGCCTGAATATTATTATTTATCAATATTATCCTCACAACCATGACGATAACATACAGTGCGGGGGTCCAGAAGGTGGAAGCCTCTGGGTAGATGGGAATGGCGATCGAAGCAAGCCCTGCGGTTATCCAGGGCGCCGGTCCTCCTGGAAAATTGGGAATAGCGAGCGAAGCAAACTCTGTGGCCATGGGGTAGGTGGGGTAGGCTCCTTGACCCCGGGAGGAGCCCCTGCGTTGGCTCCGGAATTCGCCTGGGCTGACCTGAACCTCTAACCGAGCTGGATAAACGAGCCGGCTAGTATATAAATATAAATGCGAAAGTTTGTCAATTTGTTTATTCGTAACAAACATGCGAGAACCAACCCACCGATTGCTTTAACATTTTCAGGATACATTCGCGTTTTCCCAGGGAGGATTTTAAGCCATAGATCGAGGCCGTATCCTTCTTGGAGTTGAAGGTGTGAATTAAAGATATTCATTAAAGAAACAAAAATTAATCCTTTTATTTTATTATTGTACTTCGGTTGCCACGGTAACAGAAGTACAATGAAGTAAAATGACTAATATTTTCGTTTAATGGATATCTGTAAAATATTTAATATTCACACTATTATATTTACTGCTATTTTGTCTTTTATAATTTAATTTTTTTTTAAAACATTTGTAAAGTCTGTATACTTCCTTCTTCGTCTTTCCTCTTTTTCTTTTTTTGAACAGAACATCCACTTTCATTATTCATTTTTCTTCTTCTTCGTTTCATATAGTTTTAGGTAGATTTCATAAGAAAGCTACCTATTTCAATGGGTACTATGATTCGACTTCCGAAAAATTTCGACATATCTTCGCGTTTCACATCTCCAGACCCCAAAACCACCGTCAGTTCAAAGGTTTATATATATATATATATATTTCACTTCCTTGTGGACACGATAAATGCCGTAATTTTGCGCCAATCACTTTCAAATTGATGCATAAAATATAACGACCCAAAATCTCGGTCGAGTTCGATAGTGGGCAAAATCGGACCATTGAGGTGGAAATGGGGGGGAGCTTTTTTGAAAAAAACAAAATATCGCTATAACTTTCTTAAGTAAAATATCGAATTCGTTTAAAGTTCCTATTTTTCTATGGATAAGGGCCTAAAACGTATGTAAGTAAAGGTTTTTGATATCACCAACCGTTGCCTCAGGAGATGGAAAAAATGGGATTTCGAAGACAAAAAAGATCATACCTCTGTTAAAAGGCACAGTATCGAATCGGTTTAAAGTGATCTTTAGTCCTCTAAACATTACCTAAAACTATTTTCTGAAATAATTTTTGATATGACCAACCCTTCCGGCAAGGGATGACAAAAATGCTGCTGGACTTGTAAGAAGGTGGGGCTTGTCGTATGCTAAACATGTAAAACGTTTTTTCACATGCAACCATTATCTTGTTAAGTAAATTTGAAGATTTCTTAACTTTAAGGTGGAAATCTTTTTTATCTCCTACTTAGCACCGGTGAAATGTACCTCCATCTTCCCGCGTGCCGAAAGGGATTTTTTTAATCTTTTTCATTATGCCCTCTAAGAATGGATCGATCATCAAGGGCAGCTAAGCGAAACCGGGTTTCACGAGAACAAGAAAACAAAGAAGAAATAGATAAGCGGCTGGAGGTTGAATGAACATATAAATGTTTCAAAGTTTCTCACAAGCATGAGGATAACGAACGCTCGTGGGTTCTCCTGATATTGAATTTATATATATAAAACTTCTTTTGAATGATATTTTTCGACGGTTAATGGTCAAAGTATTTGAACTCTGAATAGAAACGAGTTATATTAAATTCAACTGCTGGGCTACTTTATTCCACTCTATGAGTTTTACAAACAATATTAATTTCCTGCTGCGGACAGTTTATTATACTGTTGAGTTATCACTGAACCGCATAATACACCTCCTATTGTTGTTTCTTATATCAGGTAATGTAATAGCTCATGAGGTAACACATATCGGACTGTAATACAGTTTTAATTAAAAGATTCTTGGAATTTTGGGACTTATCTTAATAACTTTGTAGATAATCTGTTACTAAAAATAATATAACAGTAATTTATTTTTCATCACTGTCATATGAAACTCATAATAATAATACCGGAGTACAATGTTAAATAGTAGGTAACTTAAAAAAAAATAATTTAAATCCGTAGCCTGCCATGATTCTCCATAACGGAGAAATATCACAATTTGTGACAGAGTTTATTATATTAGTGTTGCATATTAGCCTGGCAAGCCCAGTGAATTGGAAATGATATTTACCAAAATAAGTGACACATTCATCAACTCACTGACTATTCAGTGAACATCTCTCAGAGAAATAGAAATAAACTCTAACTAGTACTTCTAGTATCTCAGTTGCATAATACATTATAACCGTAAGAAAAACCAAGACAGATAGTGTAAAGCAACAAGTTATTGTACCCTCTGTGTTATGAAATAATAGGTTTTTTTTGTGGAGGAGTAAATATATTATATTAATAATAACGAAAGGATATTGATTACTAAAGGTAGAATTAATTGATTTGTTCAGGTGAGTTACGCAACACCATCATAAATATTTAAATGCATCACGATCATTATAATAATCTTTTTTACTTCCTTGTACGAAGTAAAGGAAATATTATGATCGCAAAAAATTTCGGTTTTCAGATTTCAACCGAAATATCCATTTTGACCATCCCTGATCCATTTTGACTAGTTTCGGCGTGACTTCTGTACGTACGTATGCATCTCGCATAACCACCAAAAATTATTAACCGTAGGATGTTGAAATTTTGGATTTAGAACTGTTATAACATCTAGTTGTGCACCCCCCTTTGATTGCAACCGACTGGACTAAAAGTGTTCAAAAAAGCTCAAAATCAAAACAATTTGGATATTGAACTTTTTCTTAACTGGAGTAATAAGCGCTAATTCAGAGCTTTTCAACGATATGCCATAAGTGGTACTTATTTTAATTGGATCCAGAGTTATAGCCAAATAAAATTTTAATTAATGAAATATTTAGATCTTACAAGGGAAGGAACATGGGTTCGAATCCGACTTCATTTCCAACTTTTTTTTAAAATTTAAATGTTTTTATTTGTTAATAATTATTAATCTCAGAGTGTAAAAAAAATTACAATAAATAATAATTCAATAATAGCAATAAAAAAAGAAATATGGAAAAAATCAGAAATTATTAGTGAAATAAAATTTTATGTACTTTTAAAACCGTGTAGGTATATGTATTTTAACAGGCGTATAAGGAAGTCATGTGATGCCCACATCAGATTTGGTGAAACGTCTGATTATTTAATAATAATTGAAAATTATACGAGGGTAAGTCAATTATTATCTGCAATGTAGTTATAAATTTTATTGCAATACAAATAGGAAACTTCCATCTACATCATTTTTCAACATAGTCCCCTTGCATTTCAACGCACTTGGTCCATCGTTGCACAAGCTTCCTGATGCCCTCATAAAAGAAGGTTTTCGATTGAGCTGCGAGCCAGGAATGCACCGCTTCTTTCACTTTCGTCCGAGGTAAATCGACTGCCCCTTAATGCCTCTTTGAGTGGACCAAACAAGTGTTAGTCAGAAGGGGCAAAAAACTGTAAGCATCAGTTTTCCTGCGGATGGTTGGGTCTTGGAACTTTTTTTGCAGGGCGAATTTGGATGTTTCCATTCCATACTCTGCCGTTTACTCTCCGGCTCGTAATGATGGATCCGTGTTTCGTCACCAGTGACGATTCTGTCTAAGATCTCACGTTCGTTACCATAGCGATCCAAATGTTTTTGGCAGATGTCCAAGCGCGCTTGTTTATGCGACTATGCGAGTTGTTTTGGGACCCATCTTGCACAGACTTTATGAAACCCAAGTCTGTTGTGGATGATTTCGTAGGCAGAACCGTGACTAATTTGCAGACGATATGTCATTTAATCGATAGTTACTAGTCTATCTAAGAAAACCATGTCACGTGCACGCTCAATGTTTTCCGCATTTGTGGAGGTAAACGGTCGTCCGGCTCCTTCGTCGTGCGTAACACTTTTGCGACCATTTTTGAATTTTTCAGTCCATTCGTAGACACTCCGTTGCGGCAACACACTGTTACCGTAATGTACCGAAAGTCTTCCCTGAATTTCGGCCCCTGATACACCTTCCGACCACAAAAAACGGATCACTGAACGTTGTTCTTCTTTGGTGCAAACAGAAAGCGGAGCAGCCATGGTTAACGGCAGGGCAGCGATAATGGAACTAACCTAGCAGCATCAAACCTGCACAGACGTAACAATTAAACCTCGCATGCGTCATCTACGCAACACAACAGTACTACCAACATAATCAAAAATATAACTAAATTGCGGATAATAATTGACTTACCCTCATAATTTAGAATCGTATTATTTTTATTTATATATTTACTTCAGTCTCCTTAATAATAAGTATTGGTATAAAGTTTAGTAACCTTCTCCGGTTTCGTTTTTGTTTTCATTTTGTTTATGATATCATAATAATTTTTAAAAAATATAGCATTAGATACATTTATTGTAGCGTTTATTTATTTATAGCGTTACATCTATTTAAATAGTAATAAAGGGACTTTTACTCTAACCTAATCTTTCAGGTAAGATTGTTGAATTAATAATTGTATAAATATTTCATTTTAATAAAAACTAAACTATCAGATTTTATTGTAAAAGTATTCATTCAAATTAATTAGTTTTTTTAGTAAAAAATCAATTTATTATACTGATACGTATCTTCTCTGATAACTGCGGCAAATATGAATCAATTTTAATAACATTAACATGACTAGGTAGGAACTAGCTTGGTTTATGCTGCTAGACAAACATAAAGAAATATTAAAGTAACATTCAACTCATTAACGCAACTTTTGGAACGCCTTATTTCTTTAGACGAAAAAATTATTTATATAGCTGAATGGAAATTAGTTAGTTCTGGTATTACTTTCGAATAACTTATCCGTTTTAAATGAAACTTCCTATCTTGGTCCCGACTCAAATTTAGGCTATAAGTCGTTAAAGATTGATTTTTCGCTATTCTTGATCAGAATGTCACTTCAGTTAAAAATGAATAAGAACGATTCCTAATTTAATCTTAGGATAATTTGAAATAAGACTTTTTTAAAAATAATTATTCAATAAATTAAACTTTCCTGAGATTACTAGTACTCTCTTAGATTCGTAGGGGGCAAATTGGTTGTCATCATAAATATGTCACAACTATAAAAAAGTGAAAATATATAAAATATTTCTCACAGAATAGGAGGAAATAACTTTTTTTTTAAATTTTAATGATGTATATCACTAATATAAGTTCATTTAAAATTTATTATAATTTTTTTCTAATAGTTATATTATTTTTAATAAATGACATAATTATTTTTAAGGTTTTCCATAAAAGCAGGGGTTCGACTTGTAATCTACGCGTTTTTTTTTCAAGAAACTAACTATTTTGATAATCAAAGAAGTTTCTTACAAAAATTTCCTAGAAAGATTAGATGAAAACTTAGGGTAAAAAAAAAAGAATAAATATTCCTGCATTACAAAGAGCCTTAACTCACATTAGTTAGAACTCATTACATCTTATCTATACACACCACTTCTTATTTTTATTATGACTCCAGTATCTCGAGTCTTTTTTTCTTGGAAACAACATTTTTATACGAGAAGCGTTTTAAAAATATTGATATGATAAAATTAAATTAAAAAAATAAATAAAACCGACTTACAAATAAAAAAAAAAACTGTGCTAAAACTTAAACAAAAAAAAAAAAACAATTGTTAACGCACCTTACTAACCCTTTTTTGACATGGATATAAAAAATAAAAAAAATATATGATGAGCTGAAAAATTGTTTTTTTTTTTAAATTTTAGTGAAATTATTTTAAATTTTATAACTTTCACATGGAAAAATATTTTTAATAATGAGATATATTTTTAATAATGTACATATTTTTTAATAGTACATTACGCAACGAGCCTATAATGAATGATAGCCATTAATGCACGAGTGCGAAGTAGGTTACTACGACACGAGTTCTGGTGAGTGTCATAAACCTCGCAAGAACGTTAATGACCATTGTAGAAAGCTGGATACCGTATTTTTTCTACGGCCGAGAAAATATTGGAATTATTGACTTAAATTAATGATAGAATCCATTGTTTACGGAAGTCTTTTTTTTAATTTTTCAAATAATACATTAAACAGTACATTTCTGTGGCAATAGGTTATTAGTCATAAGGTTCTACCTTCTCTTTAATATCGAACGATGTTAAAAACATTTCTTTCTCAGAATCCGACATAATTAAGAAAAAAATAACAGTGTAATACAAAAACCTTTTTCTTTTTTTTTAACCTCCGGAACCACCGTTAGGTACTACTTCAGAGGATGAGATAATGACAATTATTGTAGCGTATGAAAATGCCATGCCTGACCGAGATTCGAACCCGGGATCTCCGGATGAAAGGCCGAGACGCTACCACTCGCACCACGGAGACCGACGTAATGTATAGAAACTTATTTACCTATTCGCGTACTTTCAAATATTAAACTCTGCTTGTTTACCACTAAATCGGATTAAAATCAAAGCAGAAAACAGCTGATATATTAAGCAGCAATACAGATTGTATTTAGAACTGAAGACTTCATTTCTAGTAGAAGCGACTTTCAGGAAATAAAATTGAATTTACCTTATTACCGTGGTCTAGAAGCCGAGGACATAAATTAAATCGCTGGGGGTGATCAACAGATATGTTGATCGCAAATTTTCACACTCTCTGGCGATTTTTTTCCGTAGAATGCGCTACACTTTGTTTTTTGACAAACCAATAAGATATGAAATTCGCTTTGTATTAATGCGTGGGCTACGCTGAATATGCCGAATCACACGACGTTTGTTAAATCATTAACAAGATGATTTACTTGGCGTTCAATAGAAAACGAACACGTTGGAAATGACTCTTCCGTAAGTAAATGCACATATACCGGAAAAACGTTTTTTTTTTTTGTATTTGGAAACCCCCTTCCAGAAAATCTCTCCTGATATTCATGTCAAGAAGCTTCAGAATTTCAGTTACAAAATCCATAAACAAAAATTATATCGTCATATTCCTCGTTACAAAATTGGCATTTTTACACTACTATGTGATAATACTACACTTCCTTTAATCTGTATGATAATTTACAAAAGATTTCAATGAAGTACGCAATTTTCATTGTTGAGCAACTGTTAGTATTGACAACCTACTAATAATATTTTTTTTTTAATATTTAAAAAATAACATACATTCATTGTAGTTTTTTATGTAATATTTTTTTATAAATTTTGTATTTTTTAAAATTATTTTCAGTGATTAACGTTTTTGTTTTTTAAAAATTATCTTTATTAGATGTAGAATGTACGACTTTAGAATGTATACGACTTTCTATTTTTCGTCTGTTTTACTTCAATAAAAAAACCATTTTAAAAAGTTTTTATTTACTTTTTATTGCCTGTATTTACATTAATTTTCTCAGAATTAAATTCTCTACAAAATTTTGTTACTAAATCTTCTGCATCTATTATTCATTTAACAATGCTACTGTACTACAAACCTAAAAAAAATGGTTTTCGACAAAATATTTTGCATCGGATATCTTAAAAACTACTAGAGTTACAGTTCTGGGACTTGTTTTATCCTATTTCCCAGCTTAAATTACATAAGAAACAACCAAATTTACTCCTTAATTTAGATTAAAAAATTGACAGTAGGGCTTCTTTTTATTAGAAAGGCCGAAATCCGGGTGAAATATTTCGCTAGCTGTAACTCGAAATCAAAGCGTTTCCAGACCTATGTTTATATAAACTTTTTTCATTATTTTTACCAGTAGAAGATGTCCTGAAAGTTTCTCCATTTCTTCATACACTCTGCGAATACATTGATATACGTATAATTTTTTAAGTGTGCTTTTAATCTTCTTTATCTGATTCATTAAGATGCAAATAGTTAGTTTACCATGATGTAGATTAAAAAGTATCATAATACAAAAGAAATCAATCTTTTTTTTAAAAAATGAAAACTGAAATAATCACTAATAATATAACCGAATTATGTAAAAAAAGGTTGGTTTTGTTCGTTCCACTGCGGTCACAACTTACAGTGGAGCCGTCATGGTTTATTTCTGAATACTCCTGAAGACCTAATAACAGCCGTACCAAATAAATTAATTTTCTTTCAAAATTTAGCATAATAAACAGTTTTTAAAATCAGTTGTATAAGTTTATCTAAGAACCCGATTCACGCCAATAGTTGAAGAAATAACCCATAGTTGAAAAAGAGCATTTTCAATTTAAAAAAAGAAATATTTGGAAACAATTTTTTTTATAATTTAAAATTGCATTTATATTAATTTTAAAATACAACTAAATTCTACAATGACAATTTAAAATGTAATATTAGAAACAAAAAAAAAACCATTTCAAAATTTTGTTTTATTATTATTATTATTCGCAACATATAAGAATAAGCTACTTGGACTTAAATCAATCAGTTTTTGTTACGAAGGATAATACTTATCAAAGAATTGATAACTTTAAAAATTTTATTTACCCAACATATGCGATTTAAAGCATAAAAAATTAGTTGGTAACATCCCTAAATCAATAAACCACCTCTAAAAAAAAAAAGATAAAAAAATGTACAACGTATTTTATATTTTTCATAAAACTGATCATTTTCTTTATAAAATTAATAATTATTTATAAAAATACGGTAAAGTAACTTAGTTTTTTAATTCCCATAAACTGTCATAACTTATTAATCACGTGATATTAGACGAACAAAAATATAATTATACAAAAAAATTACGCTTTAAAATATGACACGATCTCTGATAAAACTTTACTGCTCATCCAATAATGGAAGAATTATCAGGATAAATTTACGGCTAAAACCACACTCAAATTTAAATAAAACCATTGATAAAATAATTCAATCAGAAAATAATTATTCAAATTGGCCCAGCAGTTTCTTTTTAAGCGAACATCGATGCATACATATATACTCGTATAAATAAATCAACACACAGAACTTGCCGAGTTAAAAATTTTATGTTGTGAGTTACAAGTTGTATATAGGTTCAAGTTGTTGTATGTTCAACAAGGTTATTGTTATCATTAAATAATATCGACTATTAAGAAAGAAATAAAAAGAAAATAAATCTTAATACGTAATAGTTTAACCTAATAAAAAAATATAACCCAATAACCTGCATATTTAAAATTTTTTTCCTTTAAATAAAGAGAATAGGTTTTGTAATGTGATTAATATAGTTTGACATTGACAGGAGGGTAACAATGACAGCAATGTCTCTTTTATTCTCATTGACATCATGGAATATTAATGATAAGGTAATATTAACAAAATGACTAATCGTAATACTGGTTATAAAATACGATGGTCTTTATGTATGCTCAATACTTAACCGTTAACAAAAATAGAATTTATCTTTATGTTACATGGAAAATGTTTTTCTTTTATTTTCCCAGTCATTTCTCTTAAATTAAACAAATAAAATAATTAAAATTAAATGTGGGTTAATCGGTAAGCACCATCGCTTTTTAGAAGTTTATTTCTAAATAAAGATATCGATCAGATTGCCTGTGTTATAAATGTACCAGACTGCCATGAATAAGAGTCTTAAATTATTAACCTGAAATAAAGCAGAGAAGTAGTTCTTATGACTTACTGGATTTATATTTATAAAGTAAAGACATCAGTCACTATCGTGACATGTAAAATTTTATTTACAATTTATGAACCGATTCAAATGTTCTTGTATTCAATACGTCGTTTAAAGTGAATGGGTTACACGTTGGATTTTCCTCGAACTACTCTATGCACATAAAAATACGAGATCTATTTTTAGTATTACGTAAATTATTTTCTAAGTTATTTCATCTATAATATATTTTAAATAATTATTTGGATATTTTAAAATCATTAATTAACGAAAAAGAGTTAATTTTTGTACATTAAACAAGTATGATTTTTGACACCATGTAAAACGAAAAAAGTTATCCTTTGAAAAAACGAAATATTTTTTCAGATTTTTCAGCACGTAGGGAAAATTTCAATTTTCTTTTCGTGGGTTAGAGAGAATTAAAGCGGTTTAAAAAACAATAACATTTGATTCCAAGACAGTTACCGATACAGTTGAAACCGGTTGTTCTACATAAAATAGTAAAAAAAAATCACTAAGAAATTTAAGTACGTGAAATATCTTACTTAAACCTGTAATTGACATAATTACCGACAATATTGCGGACATAATAAATTGCAGGTAAATAATTGAGATAAAAATCAATATACCGGGTGTCCTTAAAAGGTGAAGCCAAACTTTAGGAAGTGATTCTACTTACCATGCTGAAGGAAAAATATCCAGTGAACATATTTCAAAAATTTTCCTCTCTCCGCCATTTTCTGTTTTTTTTTAAGAAAAAAAAAATTTTTCAAGAACGCTTGACGATAACGCAATAAAATTTGGAACTTTATTTTAAAGTAACATTTTTTAATAGGAAAAAAATAACGATACTCTTCGTTGACAAATTTCAAAATGGCGGTCGTTTCAATTTTTCAATCTTAAATAAGATAGGAATTATAAGATTTACCAAATTGTGTTGTGTTACGAAAATTATGAAGCATGGTTTTTTTTTGTGAGTAAAACGACACCTTAACAGTAAAGATCCGACGACAAAGAACAGAGTTATTGATAAACGTAGCCCTCAACCGATATGGCGGCCATCTTGTTTTTTTATTATCGTAACTCCCTTGATAACTAAATTAAAGTTCCGGAGTAAAGAAAAAAAAATCAAATTTTCTGATTAAAATTGCAAAAACTTCAACATTATGGAAATTTAATAATTATTATAAGAACTTTCCTAGAAACAATTCATAGTAAAAAAAAAAAATGTGGAAAATCAAATATGTAGTTTATTCAAATAAATTTTGAAAATTAAATAATAAAAAATATATAAACTAGATATTCAAACAAATTTTAATTATCAAGAAGGATATATAAATAAGTATTCTGTGAAAATTGCAACTGAAACAGCTGGTTTTTCTTTCTTTTACCTTTTTGTCACCTTCTGTTTCCCCGTCCCCCAGAGCCGGATCCGCAACTAAACATAAACTCAGCAACGGGGGGTACCGTCGCCTCAAAATACCTCGGAAGGACGCAAGGGCGTCCTTCCTACCTGGGCGAGGTCCGACCAGGTAGTCGGGAAAGTGAAGAGTTCCCAAAAGGGAACTCCCCATCGGGACTCCGGTCTTGATGCCTTGCCTTTAATGGGGAACCCCCAGAGAGATCCTCCACGGGAACTACGGTCTTATTTTATTTATTTCACCGGTTTTTTTTACTTACATTTTTTTCTTCACCTGTAAAAAAACGGTTTCTTGTTTTATTTCTTCCATTGAATTGTGATATCTGTGCTCTGAATTTTGAAAATCTTTGTTTTTTATTGAAAATTGTCATTAATCATATTAATTGTCACTTAAAATGAGTCAAAATTATACAAAGAATGAACTCGCTGATATGCATTTTATATACGGTTTTGCCAATGGCAATGCGAGGAAGGCAAAAAGGCTTTACCAAGGAAAGTATCCGAACCACCGTCAGCCAGATAGAAAATTATTTTCACGTCTTCATACACGTTTAAGTGAAACTGGGACATTTAAAGCCGTCATAGTTGGTAACGGTAGACCTAAAACAGTTTCAATGCCGCAGGTAGAAGAAACGGTTTTCAACAAGTTTGCTCAGGATCAAAAATTATCGTGTAGAAGAGTTGCTATCCAAGAAAACATTATCTCTTAATACAGTATGGAACATTTTACACTCGCAATTATTGTATTCGTACCATTTGCAACGGGTACAAGCTCTTCTACCAGGTGATAACCGATCAAGTATTGCATTCAGTAGGAATTAACAAGTGTGCCCGTAAGCCGGAGTAGATATCTAACATTCTTTTTAAAGACGAGGCGTCTTTCACTAAGGATGGTATAAACAACTTCCACAACCTATATGTTTGATGTGAGGAAACTTCTCGTGCAGTATTTCAAACACGAAATCAACACAGGTTTTCTCTGAATGTTTGGGGAGCAACCTACATGCTTTCTTTTTGCGGGCCTTTTTTTTCGGGCCTTTATTTTTGCCACACACATTGACAGGCGACTCATATTTGGAATTCATAACAAATGACCTACCTGAACCTCTAGAGGACATTCCTTTGCAAAGCACAATGAACATGTGGTTCATGCATGATAGTGCGCCTGCCCGTTTTGCAATTGGCGTCAGAGAAAAATTAACTGATCGTTTTCAAGGAAGATAGATTGACCGGGGCGTTCTCATTAGTTGGCCTGCACGCTCCCCAGATCTGAATACGTTAGACTACTATTATCTATGAGATGTGAAGTCTCTTGTTTACTCAACAACTGTCGATTTTCATCAGTTACAGGTTAGAATTGTCCACTCTTTTCAAAAAATCAGGGAGTAGCCAGGATTTTTTGAACGTGTACATCAGTCACTAAACGTGTAGATTGTTGTGTTAGAATGAATAGAGGTCACATTGAACATTTGTTGTGATTCTCATCAGAAAACAAACAAAATTTCACGTGCTCTTAAAATAATTATTATTAAATATCCATGATATTGAATTTTTAGCAATTTTAATCAGAAAATTTGATTTAGTTATCAAGAGAATCTCGATAATAAAAAGAAGATGACCGCATATCAGTTAAGGCCTACGTTTTGCATTAACCGAGTTGTTGGTCATCGGATTTTTACTATTACGGTGTCGTTTTGTTCACAGAAAAATATAACACACTTAAATAAATCTAATAATTCCTAATATATTTAAAATTGAAAAGACCGCCATTTTGAGATATGTCAACGAAGAGTATCGTTATTTTTTTTTCGTATTAAAAAATGTTAGTTTTATTTCGTTATCTCCAATCGTTCTTAAAAATAATTTTTTTCTTAAAAGACACAAAACAGCGGACAGACAGGAAAACCTATGTTCACTGGAAACTTTTTTCTTCAGTATGTTAAGTAGGATCTACTTCCTAGAGTTTGGCCTCACCTTTTAAGGACACTATATATAAAATAACATGTCATGAGTCATTCATAATCAATGCCCAGCAAAAACTATTGAAGATAAATTGATAAAAATTTGTATAACGTTCTTCTTACGATGTAAGTGCACATTACGAAAGGGTTTTTTGAAATTTCGAGTTTAAAAAGGAAAACGGATCTTTGAATTTTGTTTGAAACCCGGCTACTACTTTTT
Source organism: Lycorma delicatula (assembly GCF_047948215.1). NCBI lineage: Eukaryota > Metazoa > Arthropoda > Insecta > Hemiptera > Fulgoridae > Lycorma > Lycorma delicatula. The sequence goes on along the minus strand of NC_134463.1, from coordinate 16,830,159 downwards.
GAAATTCTCAGTATCAAATTAAGATATCAACTTGATTTTTTGTCAATATTTAAAAATCAGTTTCTAGATTCTCACCCTTGAAATGGGTGAAGAAAGGTAAAAATATTTTGAAAAATGATTGTAGATTTTTCCCCATTTCCGAATATACTAAACAAGATATTCAGTAGATTTGTACAGGAAAATAATTTTCAAATGAATATCTAAAAAAACCATTTAGTGATTTTTTTTAATTTCGATTTATTTAAGGGGTGCAATGGTATACAGCGCGGTGGCCAACCAACACAGCCACTACCAATGTTACTGTACGTGCGACGCGACTGGCTGCACCTGTTTCCGGTTACTTGACTAAAAAACATAAAATAAAAATAAAAATTGACCGTGACAGGAAACGCAAGTAACCATATAGAGTGGGTGAAGTCGCGACAGGGATTCCAGTATATTTATAAAATACATTTATTTAAAAAAGTTGATTTTAGTTATTTATTTATATTATTTATTCGTGTAATAATTATATGCTTATGCCCAGTTATAGTTAGTTTTTTTTTTATGAAAGTTAAATATTTAGCTTCTAAAAAATGCCAAGGCTGAACGGGATTCGAACCCAGAATCTTCCGAATAAAACACAGATATGCTACTTCTCTACCTCTTATTTATATACATCGATTAATACAGATAACATAACTGGTATGTTATAGATGGGAAGTTAGCATGAGACTAATCAGTACTGAATAATCTTATTTTTTTTAGGAGATTTTAATACGGTATAAAAAAAAATTAAAAATTAATTAATAAACAAGATTAATCTAAAAAGCTAATTTAAGATGATAAATTGAACTTTTCCCCCTTTGAAATCGTACAAATTAAGACTTTTATAAACGCATACTTTTACTTAATTACTTAAAATTAATTAACTTTTTAAAATAAATAAGGGCTAAATATCAACAATTAGAAAAGCTATTAATTTTCTTCGCAGGACTAGGGTTAACAATTAATTCAACTGCACAAATTAAAATTCTTTCTAATAAAGCTGTTTACTTTTTTTATAACTTACGACTAAGCTTCGTTTGTCTGAATAAAAGCAAACTTGTTTGACAAAATTCGAAAAAATAAATCTTTTGATAATATGGTTTTTATTTTTTAAAACCTTATTTTATTTTAGCTGATTTTTTTTTTATAAAAAAAGGAAACTTGTTTTATTCAATTTTTTTATTACCGTATTTCTTTTTTATATTACAGCTGTGGAAAGTTAAAATGTAATTTCTTTTTTTCGTTAAAACGCTCCTCCAACCTGAAAATAAAAATAAATATTAATTTATTTAGAGACGAAGCCTCACGGTTTCTCTCTCTATATTTACTTATTCTTATATATTCAGGAGACGAGTAGATTAACACGTAATACAACGTTTTCTTAAATCATACAACCGTTTATTCTGATGGAGAACAAAGAGAAATATGCTCGATCCCTTAATCATTTTTAAACATAAAATCTCGAACTATTATCAGTTTGCAGATAACAAAATTGTATCTACTCATCCAATGACTATTTATTTAAAAGGACTAGAAAATTCTACGAAAATTGTGCAAAAAAAATGATTCACTACTTGTGCTTCGTAGATAAAACACAAACTTTCACCGGAATATCAAATCGATTTTATTTGTAACAAAATCAAACCACATTGTTTCACTTAAAAGAATTTTAATAAAATTAAATTCGTCTATTTTCATCTGAAATATATCTTTTGAGGTTCCCTTAAAAGTTAAAACAAGTTTTTTTAAAAAATTAAAAAAAGCCTATCATATAATTTTTTTTTTTTTAATCATAAATTCGATTCATGTCGACGACATTTACCAAATTAAATTTTTTATTTTACTCATACATGTAAATGTACAAACTTTACTAAAAACAGTTGTCGCGCAATATTAAAAAACAAAAAAAAAAAAAACAATATCCTCATTTGTCAAACTAGGCAACACAATTTTTTTACGTATTTTTCATATAAATCAACACAATACGTATATTTCAGCTTTAAATAAAGTCTTATTATAGCTCTAAAACATCCATTTAAAACAGCCGTTTTACATAAAACATCTTCTCTGGATTTATTTAAACAAGAATTAAAAAGTTTTTTTGTAAAAACATGTTGATAAATTTATAAAAAAAATATATCTATATAATAATTTAAAAAAAAACCATCATAAAAACCATGAATTTTCTTTAGCTCTGTTTTAACATGTACATAAACATGTGCTGAAATAATTCTCATTAACGCCTTCTAAATTGCAATTTATTATATTAATATATATTTAGCAGGGATTTTATATCTTTACATAAATATTATTTAACATTATTACATTTTAAAATATTAACCATATTATTTTATACTATAATTAATTGTGTATTTTTTAATTAAAATTTTATCATGGTTTCTCTTGATGCATTCATATAATACATTTTTCTATCTGATTTATATGATTTTATAAATCAACTAATCGATAAATAGATTTCTTTATCGATTAAATAAGATATTTATTTTTGGATATTATTACTTTAAAACAATAAATTACGAGTAAGACTATAAATCTGACCTTGTAAAGTACGATTATCTATAGAAAAAAAAGGGAGAAAAATTTTGGGGAGATTACGTAATAACTTATGGTTAACAAAAGGTCAAATCACTTGAAAAAGAATAATATTCAAAATTCATTTTCTAGTTTCCATAACGCTAAAACTCATTGAATTTATTAGTATTCTTCTTTCGATTTAAAATTAAATATCATGATAGGTAATAATTTTTAAACAATATGTTACAATAACAAAAAAAGAAGATAGAAATGTAACAAGTGATGCCTCAAAATAATAATTATTTAAATTAGGGAAAGCGAGATAGCGGATTTTAAATACTATTTAACGCAGCCAATCGTTTAAAATAATCGCATCGAAGTCGGTTTATAATTTTATCAGAAGATACCAAAGCACGATTTTAATATGGAAAATCCTAAATGGTATCGAGACGAATTTTTTATAAGTACTACACCTTGCTATGTAATGTCATGCCTGACCGGGATTCAAACCCGAGGTCTCCGGATGAAAGAACAAGACGCTACCACTTGCGCCACGAAAGCCAACTACAGCTTTTAACCTAAACTCAACATTTCTAATAACATTAATTAATTATATGAGAAACAGTTAATCGGTTTTATAAAATGTATTATCAATGAAATCCTTTTAATGAGAACTTTTATAAGGTATTATTTTTTTAATGTCTTGCACATTTAAGATTCTTTTAAATCTTTTTTAAATCAAATATATCCCTACAAATCGCTGTCATCTTTACTTTTCTTTAAGATTATACATGTTACAAACAGGTTTATATACCAGTAAGTCTAGTGATAAAAAAACTGTCGCAGTAGTGCGTCAGAAGGGAGGATTTCTGGTTTTAGTTAACAAAGAAACAATATTGCACTAATATAATGATTTCTAAAATAACATTGCATTCAGTGTAGTTCCAAATCTTCTTTGGACTAAAACCTGATGTTTTGGGACCATTGGGAAACCAGCTTGCACCTAGTGGTGCTCCCAAAAATCTAATCTTGGCTTTCTAACGTGTCACTCTTCAAATTTTAACATACAACCTTGAAAATATACCCAAAAACCAAGTATTTTGCATTTAATTAATCTTTAATTGGGTTCAACTAAAATCAATAGGGTTCTATTTCTACTAGATTTACATCATCCTACAAAGTTTCATCGAAAAATTGCGCTCAGTAGAGCGAAAAAACTGAAAATGTATCCAAAAACTCCGTTTTTGGTTTTAATTCTGATTCCTGTAAACTGATTCGCTTGAAAATCAATAGGGCGTATTCCCAACAGGTTTACAACATCACATAAAGTTTCGTCAAAATTGGTTAAGATGTGCATTTGGTACAGCGGACGAAAAAAAATTTATACATACTTCTAAATTATTCATAAATAATGCAGAATCGCGTTCAGAAGACTCCAAAACGTAAAGAAAAGTTGGACCCTCTCCCCCGACACACTGGTAGAAAATCTGACCGGGCGCAGTAGCGATTTCTACAAATTCTTTGGAAATTCGCTGAAAAACTTATACGAAAAAATCAGTAAATTCTTAAACATTGCTTTTATGTAATATTTAGTAACTTTTTAAGTAAATATTCTCGAATAACTTAATTTAAAAAAAAAAAAAATTGCATACGTAATATTTATTCTCGTTATTACATAAATAATTAATTGGTAATATCTTTTTAATATTTAATGTAATATTAACACTCTTAGCGCCATGTGTATCAATCTGATACATTTTTAGCAATGTCAAAACGGCCACGTGTATAATTTTGATGCACACGTAATGATCTTGTTTGATAAATAAAAAATGTCTGGCCTGGGGTGAAGTTTTACTGATTTAGGCGTGGCGCTAAGAGTGTTAAGCTATATTAGTTTCTTTTAATATGACTAAATTTGCAGCAACAACCTGCGTGTATGTACACGCGCATTATCGTGGTGAAAAAAAATTTTTTTGACCATATGTAAACGTTGTAACCTGAATAGTTTGGCAACCTTGAATCAGTCCAGTAGTGAAAGGTAATAATACTTTCCAGGTAATTCTTTATCTGGAAAGAGACACCATACCACGAGAATCCCCAAAAAACCGTAACCATGGCTTTTCGCTTTCTTTGGCCACTTTCAATTGTTCACACCCACTATTTGGTCTCTTGAACCTAACGGTAAATTCATGTTTCATGTACTGTTATATAACATCGAAGAAATTCAGAGGAATCGCATTTAAATAACTCTGAACACCCTAGAGAATTGTTCAGTCAAGCGCGTTTTGGTCGACTGTTAACAAATGGACCACCCATCAAGTGGAATGCTTTTTAATACCCAACAAAATCGTGTAAAATATTGTGGTTACGGTCCATCGAGATGTTTGCGATACCACCAAAGTTCGCTTTATTTTTAATCGGTAATCGTTTAATACGGCAATGTGAATTTCTGTAAACTGTTTTGTCAGTCGCAACGGCTTTTGTGCGCCCCGAACGTTAACCATCTGGAATGGATGTACGACCACGTTTAAATTAAGCCGCCCACTTTTTTACGTCCAAAACGAAAATGAATCCACTAAAGTGGAATCTAGCTGTTTTTATATGTCTGTTAAAATTAAAAAAAAAAGTATTTTACAACAGTTCGAACTTCAATTTTATCCATTTTTAGAAAATGTCAACATTTTTTCTTTTACGTTTGCCACAAAGAAGCAACTAAACGCACGCGTCTAAACGTTTGCAGCACGCTACTTAACGTCACGCCATGAAATTTGATAAATATCATCGTCGTTTGGTCTTATCTGCACACTATCTCTGAGACAAACAAGAACTTTCCGAACGACGTAGGAAAAACTCATATTTTAGAATTTTAAAAGTTCTTTGTCATTAAACGAAAACAATTTTGTATACAATTTGATGTCATCCAATCTAACAATTTTCCTTAAAGTAATGCTATTTTATCACAAACTTATACTCGTATATAGAATTACTTTTCCGAAATAGTAGGCGATTAATTTAGAAAAAAATAAATATAATTATTATTCCGCAGAAATCAACTACAATAGTAAGCCGACTCTGATAACATTCACAATCAGCATGCATCAGTATCACTTCAATTATTCGTTAGTGCTACTACATGTGTCTCAAATGAATATCGGAGTTTTGAAGCTATGTAATACAGTATAACTTCAATATAACGAAAATGAGAATCTCGAAAAATTCGTTAAATGATGGTTTTCGTTATATAGAATATTAAACTTCTCTAACCACCTATTACTGGCCTGGAAGTCTTTGTGTGCTAATGCAGCTCCAAATTCCAAGGTTTTTTCTTTAATTTCCCGGATAACAGAAGCTTTTTTCGTGCAATACTGTCATCCATTTTAAAATGGCTTCATCAATATCATCATGTGTGCTATCTTTTATTCTTTTCTCAATAGATTTTCTTTACGTTGGTCTAGTTCTTGAAGTATCACGTTCCGATATTTTAAAACTGTTGACATTCAACTAGGTGGGATTCCAAATATTTGCGCAAATCTTTTAATTTCAACACCTTTGCCAACTTCGTGTACAACACTAAGTTTTTCCAAATTACTAAGGCACTTCCGTTTTGACATTGTATATAACACACTAAAGATACAGTACAGTAGTGTATAACGCGAGTAACGTAATCCAAAGACATAGATCAACTGAATTAATCCCAGGAAAAATTATTGCCGTATTGTATGTATGCACTGAACAAAAGAGGGAGTATGTGTGAATGTCTTCTAAGAATTTTATTTGTTATGTCTACGTAGTGTAGAAAAATGTGTCGTTTAGATAAACGAATAAAGATTTGCACAGTAATTTTAGTGCTATGCGTTAGATAATGGATTTCGAGAAATACCGCTACCATTAATGTATAGGCAGACAGTAACTGCAGCACACGTGTTTGGTATTTTGTTAGAATGTTATTGTTAATGGGTTATAAGAGAATGTTGGGAATTTTTGCTTTACAAAAATTTCCTGAAATCCATTAACTAGCGAAGAGCACTAAAACTGTTGTTTGTTTGGACAGCAATTTTGTGCTAAACGAGGCATTTATCTACAGTAAAAATTTCAAGGTGCAGTAATTTTTTTATAATTGTAAAATCGAGGTTTTCGTATAATTGAGGTATGTTATATAGAGGTTCGAGTGTATTTCTTAAGTTTCACGTACAATGATTAATTATACATGAAATGAAAGAGGAACTCAAAGAGTTTTAGCTGCGCGCAAGCTTATAAACTGTTTCCTGTACCTTCTACTTGTAAGCGTTAGTAGCAAAGATGGCGACCCCCCACCACGAACAAAGAGCGTTCTGTGTTTGCAATTTTCAAAGTGTGAATCAGTAATTACCGTTCAATGTGCGTTATGTTGTGTTCCCCTAGTGACAGAAACATTGGTAGAAGATGGTATAAACAATTTGAAATCACTGGTTGCGTTTGTAAACGGATCAGTAGAGGACGACCGAGTAAGTCCGAAAACAATGTTGAACGTGTAAGAGAGTCCGTTAAGAAGGCTAGCAGCGAATTAGCAATGCCAATGACGTCTATATGTTGAGGGTTTTAAGGAAGCGCTTACAACTGCGACCATATCGTTTACAGCTGTTACAAGCACTAAAGCCTACTTACTGATTATGGTTAGCGTGCTAGCTTCGCAAATGAAATGTTGCACCATGACGATGAAGGCTTTCTTTATCGTATCGTATTCATTGACGAATCAACATGTCATGTTAATGGAGAAGTAAACATTCATAATGTGCGTATCTGGGGATCAGAAAATCCTCACGAAATATTGCAGTGTAAACGTGACTTCCCAAAACTAAATATTTTTTGTGCTATCCCGTCGGAAAGTTTATAAATCTTTCTTTTTCGTGGAAGTAAGTGTGTCTTGAATGAACTGTCTCGATATGCTACAACTATCACTCTTTCCACAACTGTAATACAAATCGCAGAACTTTATACGGCAACAAGATGATTCGTCTCCTCACTGGCATAACGCTCTTCGTGATTGGTTGAATGAAATTCTCCCCGAAAGTTGGATTGGTCGCCTAGGACCAGATGACAAGGTTTGTTTGCCGTGGTCTCATGTTGACCCGATCTGACCCCGTACGATTTTTTTTGTTTGGGGTTTTATAAAGGATCAAATGTATGTGCGACCGTTACCAGATGACCTACCCGACTTGAGAGACAAGATTGAAGCAGCTGTCGCATCAATTACTCCAGACTTAGTTATTAATTACTACAGATAGTTGAATAGTATGATATCCCGGTTCAATCACAATCATTGAATCCCGTAAAGGGATTAAAATCCCTTTACGATGATCCCTTTAATGATAATCCTACTCATTTTCTCAATCCCGCTTTCCCTCCCACTAGTAACGAACAGTTTCTCATAATACAAAAAGAAGGTGAATATTATCATGTAATGGTTCAATAACGGTAGGCTTAGCAGAGCCATAGATACGACTACGGCCAACAATGGCCGATTAGAATTATTCCACCTTTAAAAAAAAAAAAAAACCTTGTTTGATAAATAAGGTGTACAATAAATTTAACCATTCACTTAAGACGACCCGCTTAAAATCTGTTAACCTATTGTCAAATCGTGACGTAACAAATATACACAAATCAACGATTAAGTTTCCGTTTTTCTCAAACGGAAGTTTAAATTTGATGTATAGTTGTGCATTATATATGTTGATTTAGGAATAATGTATACTGATTATGAAAATAACTATAATAAAACTTACTGAAAGAAACTAGATTTTTTTTTTTAAATAACACATTTAAAGCATGTATCTAACTATTATTTTATAATTAAAAGACTATCAGTGAAAATATTATATAAAAAATTACTTAGTAAATTAAAAATTAGTATACGTTTATATATTATACTTTATAGTCTGTAATTTATTTATTGGTTATCGTAACGTTTGAAATTTAATCCTGCAAATGTAAAAGGGTTGCTTTCAAACATAAATGTAGCTATAACAAACCTACACAGATGTATAAGCATATGATATAATAATTCATGGTATTCAGAAACATCCGTTCTGCGCACGTCCGGTTTGGATTCGCTTAACAGCTTCCACAAAAAAAAAACCGATATGAAATTAAACTGTACATTAAAAATGACAATGTAATGCTTGATATAAACTATACTTGTCTAATCAATATCAATACAATGATAATCCTACTCTAAAATTGTGCAATTAGTACATATCTACAAGATATGTACTAATAAAAATATAAAAAAAATTCCTATTCATTCTGTGAACACATTAACATCACAAAATTACTTTTAAAACTTCAGTATTATAACAATCAGAAATTTATAAAAGTTGTAGTTTAATGATAAAAACGTGATATGAAATATCGCCGCTCTTAAGAATTATGCAGTACAGGATTGAACTGTTTCTGAGAATCTAGTCGGTATTGATATTCTGGAAAAATATGGTCCAGGATAAATAAAATTACAATTAACCGTGGTGGGAATAAAAAGAAGAAAATGGAGAACAATAAATGCTCCACAACCTAGATCCCTTATCACCTTCACTTACATCTCGATTCCCCCCCGAGGGGAGAAGATCCCACCAATCTCGTAGCGTGTCCGGTCGCTACACCACCCCCTCCGTTCCTAGCCAGTAGTGGCTTTAACGGAGGACATCTTCTCGCCCTCAAACTGATTGCGCACCTCAGCTTTCAGTTCAGGCCCCGCAGAGATGCCACCGATGCTGATGCCCCGATGGAGATCTGCATAGGTAAAGTTCACCCCGAGATAGTTTTATGACCTTCACTTACAATTAGATCCCTTCACTTACAATTAAGTTACCAGTTAGGTAACTCCCACCCCCTCCGTTCCTAGCCAGTAGTGGCTTTAACGGAGGATATCTTCTCGCCCTCAAACTGATTGCGCACCACAGCTTTCAGTTCAGGCCCCGCAGAGATGCCACCGATGCTGATGCCCCGATGGAGATCTGCATCGGTAAAGTTCACCCCGAGATAGTTTTATGACCTTCACTTACAATTAGATCCCTTCACTTACAATTAAGTTACCGGTTAGGTACCTCCCTCTGCAAAGGGAGCGCGCATTGAATTCTCCAAAAACGAAGCCCCCATCAGATGTATACCTGCTAGACCGAAAGACCTTCATCAGAAAACAGGCAAAAGGAAATCGCGTTGGGAGAAGGACGTAAATATCTCGCTAATCTCCCAAAGAATTACTCAAGTAAAATTCTTCTTAAAAATGATTTAAAAAAGATTGGTGGAACGTAATCCCAACCTTCGTCCATCTTTAACTATAAATAAAAAATGACAACCACTAAAATTAAATACCCGCCAGATAAACAGAAAAGGATTTTACTATTTTTTTTATTTTACTATTTTACAGATCCAGGATCTGTAAAATAGTAAAATATTCCCCGACATCCTTGCGATTCGTTCCGTTCCAATCGTGGTAGATATGAAGATTCTCTTCCTAAATGAAAAACAACAGTTCTAACTTCGCAATACGATTGTGATACAAATAAACAGAGGTTTAACCAAATAATGGTGAATAACCACTTCAATCCGTTTGTTTTTTTTTTCTTTTTTCCTTTACTATTAGACCGGTTTAACTAATAGACCGGTTTCGCTAATTACTTTTTTTATTTTATGGAGAAAATCTCTACGATGGCTCGATTGAACATTTTTCCACATTATGTGGAAAATTAACAATTTGAAGAGATTTTTATTTTTTTTACTTCTTTCCTAAGTTTTTATAACGAAATTATAAAATACACTGATGTTATTTTAATAAATATTTACGCGCAATAATTCAATATATTATTTGGGTAAACATGAGGTAAACAAAAATAAACAATAGTTATTAACAACTAACGCACCCATCGCGGCTTCGCCCGCGCTGTATGGTAACTGGCTTAGTAAATCAGTTATAAAAAATATCAGCGTATTGTAATTTCTTCACAGCAACAGTTTGGTCAGTGTAGCACCTCAAATTTTTAATGATCCGAAGATTGCGTGTTTCAAAATAGTCAGCTTCAATCTTAAAAATATTAGTTATAGCTGATTATCCATTTTTCATACGAATAAAAATGTATTTTATCTGGTTCTTAGCGTTACCCGACAAACACCATTAAAAGGTACTTCATTTCTCATTTTCTTATTTTTTCGCCTAGTAACCAGAAGTAGGTGTAGCCGGTCGCATCGCACATACAATAACAGAGGCTGTGGCTGTGTAAGTTGAACTGCCGCGCTATACACACTCGCACCACTTGAGAATCGAAATTCAGAAAACCCGAAAACCGTTTTCATACTATCATTGTAGAAAATATTTTTACATTTCTTCACCCCTTTAAAGGTCGAATTTTAGAAAATTTAGAAATTGGTTTTTAGATATTCACACGAAGAAGATTAATACACCAAAAATCAAGTAGCTATCTTTATTTGTTACCGAGAAATCACAAAAAAAGTAAATTCCATTGTTACTCTATTTTAACCCTTTTAAATATTCAATGTATCTTTTAAACGGTCTTCAATATATAGAACTAATAATATTTAACTCCCCGGTACAAATAATAATAAATTGTGAAATTTTCAGCGAAATCAGTTGAGTAGTTTTTGAGTTATTAGGAACACACACAAAACGAAGGTTGTATTTTATTTATATAGATAAAATTGAGAAGATTAAATAATATACTAATGAAGATAAACTTTTTCGCTTTTTTCGTTCCTTTTAAACAGATATTCTTTCATAGGGTAATACTTTTTGTAAACCTATTCATATTTTAAATGAAATAAAAAAACTAAAATGTGATATAAAACCAGGTTTTAAAAAATAAAATAAAATATACTTTCAAAAAACACTAAAAATTGGATAAAATAACAAATACTTTTTTTTTAGTTATACTTTTATTTGTACAATGCGCCGAACGAAAATACTAGCTTAGCTGTGAGAGGCAGGCGTCGCGCGGCGCTTTGTGATACACAGTATACTACTCTTTCTGTAACATTATACTCCCACATCAACCTGTGTTTTTTCAAGAGGAATTGTTTTTAGTAAATAAAAAGTTTTACCTCAAGTTTGCTGTAGATTTATTTTATTTACATATTTATTATGAATAATAATAATCAAAAGCATTTATTTTAAAAGTTATCGTTATAAATTAAATTTTATTATTTTCTTTGAATAATTTTTGCGTTTACTGGATTTTATTTCTTGAAACAAAACATAAATTAATATTATTGTGAGGGATACGTCCATTCCTTCCTTCTAATACATACTTAGTATCTACACTCATTTGACAGGCGAGCCCCTACGTGTGAGTTCCTACTTTGTTAAGTGTTACTGTATTTCACCATATAAGTGTAAGTTGTACGCACTCACCCGTCTACGCGAGCCTACGGTACTTTAAGTGTAATTTTAACTCTGAATTTCTTTGCACAGTGAAATGTGTTTAATCTACGTGTATAAGACGGGCATGACACTACTTACCTTGTGGTACAAAGTCACGCAGAGTGTTTTCGTACATTTTTACTTTCCTTCTCCTCCCTACAGAAGTGAACGCATAAAATGATCAATGTATGATCTACGATTCAAACTCCACCCATCTACACAAACGAGTGGGGTAATACATCGAGCCTATATCAGTGTATACATGGAAACGTGATTCATGTAACTACCGCAGAAAGGTGAGTTAACACAAGCCCATATGTGCACTTCGTAAAACGATTATATTTATAAAGCATGAAAAATCACTACCCGTCTACGCGAGTTTTACTTGTTTGTGTAATGTTTCTAGCGGATCGGAGGGGAGGTACGCTCTGTAAAATCAACATAAATTCATTGCAAAGACAAAAGCAGTTCTACTTGTGACATCTGTAACTCTTATTATAGAAATGCGAATTTATTAATAACGTTTCTGCAGCAACAAAATTAGTCTATTTTTATTTGATTTTTATTGTTGTGAATTTTTTTAATAATTTTATTTTAATGAGTTATTAAAATTTAGTTAATTTATCTGTCAATACGTTCCTTTCCTACCAAAATCAAAATTAACGATTCAAAATCAACGATTTTTCAAATTTTATATATTTAAATAAAAGTAACAACTCTCTCTCTCTTTCTACACACACACACACACACACACATATATATAAATATATACTAGCTCTACCCGCCACGCTTCGCTGTGGCACACTGTGGTTGCATGGATGAGAAATGAGAAACAAAACAAAGCATACGTTTCATAGAAGTTTAATTTTGCAATACTTGTGGATACACAATATTTTTTGTTTTTCCACTGTCCGCGTAGATATAAAGGCTATCTGGTTTGCCGACTCGGGAACACGCAACATACAGTTGCCCATGTGAGAAGCAATCCGCATCTAAATCTAATCCACACAATTCTAAAGATTGACCTTGAGCTTTATTGATTGTGATTGCAAATGCCAATCGAATTGGGAATTGCAATCTTTTAAATTAAAATGGTGTATCGGTCGGGATTATGGGTATTCGAGGAATGAGGACATCTTCACCTTTGAAAGGCCCAGTTAAAATCGTTGCTTCCACTACGTTATTCATCAATTTCTTAACTGCAAGTCGCGTGCCGTTCCAGAGTTTTGGCTGATTAATACTCCGCAACAGGATAATTGTCATTTTTTGATCTAACCGTTGCTAAAATCAATCTAATGAGGAATGTTTTCCCAGTTTCTCCTGGCGCATCCAAGAAGAAGGTCCCCCTCCCCCCCTCAACTCCTTCATTTATCATTTGCATTATGCGATCATAAATGCCTTTCTGTTCACGCGTTAATTTGGGAATGTTTGATTGGACATATGACTGAAGATCGCTAATGTTGTAACTCTGTTCACGGCGTAAATCCACATCAAATGAAGCAATCGCAGCTCGGGTGGGTGCTGGCATTCCCAATTGACTAAGAACTTTATTTGCAATAGCTAAGCACCTGTCTTCAATATTTATCAATGCTTCGTTGTAAATGCCTTCTGTAAATTCCACGGTCATATTGGTATTTTCTAGGCGTACTCTATGCAAAATATCCTCAGCCATATGCGATCGCTATCTTTCCCATAACTCTATGGGAGATGAAGGGAAGCAAGCGGTCAATATAATTGCGAATAATTCACGAATTTGGTTTGCATGTGCAGTGTTGCACGCGTCATTAATACATATATCCCACTGTTGGTCGTTTTCTAATAAATTCAGAGCTTGGTGAAAGGCGCAGCTCAATCACGACACGATCACACAAAAATACCACGATTAAAGTGAATATTTAATTCAGATTGTATAATAATCTGAATCAGATGCAAGTGGATACGTTTTTTTGTTGTTTTTTTTGTTAATAAATAATGTAATTGGGAACAGGTATTGTTTCACATGTGAATGCGGTTGTCGTTAGCTAGTATGGCGAGTGTTCCCCTCGCTTCCGGCAGATGGCGCGGTCACTGGTACACAACTGACCGTTAAAAAAACTGTTTTCTCGCGGTCGCGGGAATGTGACTGATGCGAAAAATAGATAAAAAACAATCTTTGATGCGGGTTATTTATAGTGCTAAAATTTGAGCTCAATGGGTTCAGAACATTTTGAGTTTTTGAAGTGTACACAAACGAACTTAACATTTTTATATATAAAGATTTGTGGGCTGCGAAAAAAAGCCCTTAAGTCATGCGAAAAAACACATCATTTTAAATGCTTACAAATTACAGAATAATCAAACGGCGTTGATTTCAGATGTTAATAAACTGCTAACGTAAGTAGAAGTTGTGCTGCTTCAGTGTACAACGTGATTCTCGAGTATGAATCTACTAATGAATTACGGTCTCCAAAGAAAACAAAACCCCGCAGGTCAATTGAGAAAAAGGTGAGATTTTGATAAAAACGCGATTCGTAAAAAAAATTACACGAATTTGAATTATTTAGAAATAGTTTACCGGTGTATTATGTCCTTTAGAAGAGAATTTGGTTATTGTCTTCGACAACGTTTCTTATCATTAAACGAAAAGAATTCCAGCCGTGTTATAGAAAAACAATATCAAAATGCGGCTTAGTTCAAAAGGAATAATTTTTGAAGAGGTTTACGCTAATGTTCAATCATTGCAAAGGGTTTCGCGTTTTAAAAGTAATTATAGTCCGTATAAAATTGGTTTGTCACACAACGCCATATTGGTAAGTCGTGTTTTTATTCGGCTCCTAACGAATATGTTTGCCGGCCTCCGTGGCGCGAGTGGTAACGTCTCGGACTTTAATCCGGTGGTTCCGAGTTGGAATCCCGGTCAGGCATGGCATTTTCATACGCTATAAATCATTCATATCATCATCTGAAGCAATGCATAACGGTGGTTTCGGAGGTTAGAAAAAACAAAAAAAAAACGAATACTTAGTTGTGTGGTTTCAGTGTTACTATTTGTGAATTTTGTTCTTTGCTTTTACATAGCAAAGAACGCTAAATGACCAAAAAACGATTGTTTGGTCATATATATGTAAAAAAATAACTTAACAAAGGATTTTTTGGTCATTATGTGGGGATATTATTTTCTGTGTATTTGGTTATTTCGACTTTTTTTGTTTGCATAGTCTTAAGTCTATCTGGGCTATAAGAATGTTGGGTGTTTTAATTTATTTACTATAAGTCATCCTTCTTGGTGGCTTTTCTTTTTGTTTTTGTTTTTTTTCTTTTGGTTTTTTCTTTTTTTTTTAATAAAATACAGATGTTTTAGCTGTTAAATATAATTCAAAGAAATTTGTTACTTAATCAGTTGTGATTTTGTTTACATTGGCAACGGCCATACGGGCTCTTTGTGATTGGTCGTTGTGTTTGACAGCGGTCATATTGCATTGATCTGATTGGTTTTCCTTTGTTTACATTTCCATCTTATTTATTAGCCTCTTATTTATTAAAAAACTGTGCAAATTAAAAATAGATAGATCGATTTATTAAAAATAGATGAAAACAATCTTTGATGCGGGTTATATATCGTGCTAAATTTTTTTTTACCGTGTTTTTTTGTTTTTTAATAAAATACAGATGTTTTAGCTGTTAAATATAATTCAAAGAAATTTGGTAGTTGTGTTTGACAGCGGCCATCTTGCATCGATCTGATTGGTTTTCCTTTGTTTACATTTCCAAATTAAAACTGTACAAATTAAAAACAGATAAATAGATTTATTAAAAATAGATGAAAACAATCTTTGATGCGGGTTATATTTGAGCTAAAATTTGAGCTTAATCGGTGCAGAACCTTTTGAGTTTTTGAAGCCGTACACAAACGAACTTAACATTTTTATATATATAGATATACACGTTATGAGTAAAAAAAATATTTTTTCTACGGTATGGATTACAAAAAATTCACTTAAGTTATTTTCCTTAACGTATTTTTACATGGTTAAATAACAATGATAAAATTCTTTTTTGAAACCAAAATATTACGGACCGATTCACCTCGAATCATGTTGAACAAGAACAAGAAAACCTTCAATTCCTTCATAAATTATCATGAATAAATGAATTTAGTTTCATTTTTACTGTCCTGTAAGGGTGTTCGGGCTGTTACAAGGGCATATAATAAATACTTACACTTTCTTACGTTTCGTAGTTTTTATGAATTTTTTCTGGTTTAAACGCTAAAATGTATGTTTTGTATTTTATTATTAGCAATTTTTTTGATTTTGGCTTGGTAAATAAAAATCCGTAATTAAGAATAAAAAAAATGTTATAATGAAGCACGTAAAATCGTCAATAATATTTATAACTTAATGAAATGGAGATCTGAAAAATTAATTCACAGTCATCCAACTCAGTCAGTGGTAGTAACGGTAGTGCTTCATATCATAACTCAATAGCTGATAAAGCTCAAAATTCTAACTCAAAAATATCTTTGTCAAAACGATTTGAAGTCTGTTTTTAAATCAGTTCAGCCAACCATCGCTACAAATGAACCCTTCATTTGCTAGCTGTTCAGCAAATCTTTCTAGCTGAATTTTCAAAATGTCCATTCACGGGACATTTTCTCTTGTCTCCACTTTGAACCACGCAACAAAAAAAAGTTTCGTCTGAATCATTTTTTTCACATAGTCTTATCTTCTCTATCAAAGCTACCTTTAACTTATCACCGTTTTTTCAAATCGTTGTAAAAGTGAAAGTAAAAAGTGTAAAAGAAAGTTTTACACACATCGGTAATTTTCTAATTCCTCATTAACTTCTAATCAAACGCAAACAAAAAAAATCTTTCTCTTAACGTCTGACATTACTTCTGTGCCGTAAAAACTTATAAAAAAAACACTGCGACTCCCTCGCAGAAAATATACTGACTTAAGCTCGATTTAAGCATACGAATGTATTGTACAAAGTAGCAACAAACAAGTTTAAGAATCGACTGACTGAACACGGCTGTAAAATTACTCATACTTTCCATCGCTGTACTACCAGTATTAATTACAAAATAATGGAGGAATGGAATTTCCCAGAATCCAAAATTGGCCAGTACAAAACTGTACATGGCATCTGGTTGTTTCTTATCACCCACTTTCACTTATTGTGAAGTGGTCATTGCCTCCCTTGTTTAATTGAATAACGTGGTTAATTTTTGTACCTGTATTTTAATATCATTCACGGTTTTAAATTTTAAGGAACAAATTTATTATTCGAAAGAAAATAATTTGTTTGTTATAACAATAACAGACTTGTAACTTCGTTACTAGTTCGTTAAAACAAACTTTACTTATTGCTCATTAATAATATAGGAAACCGATCAATTTTCTTGATCAATCATCATGAATATATTGATCGGACTTTACATTTTTTACAGTAGCATGTGGCGACATATTAATGGCTTTTTATAGAGTAATTCCTGTAACATCACCAATTTAAATTAATTATGTAAAGACATGCGACTTCCTTATCTCTTATATAAAAGAGAATGTCCTGACTGGTTCGCTGACTCATAATCAACATAAACCAAAACTATTATAGGTAGAGACTTGAAATTTTCAAATTTTCAGAATACTTTTGTATCTTTAAGTAGGCGTGCACTAAGAAAGTATTTTGCGAAATTTTGAATTTAAGAGGTTCAAATCGATAAAAAACTAAATTTCGTGTAAACAGCGCTATCTGTTGGACATAAAAGCAAGATACGCTATACTAAATATTTTACGATTCCATTGCAATGTTTCCGATATGTGTGTCCGCTATAGGCTGAAAAACTACTAAACCGATTTACGCGCGGGGAAGAAGTGAGAAAGGGAAAGGGAAATAGGAAAAAATTGAAAAAGGTAAAAGGGAAGAAGGGAAAAATAGAAAAAAAGGGAAAAGGAAATGTGAAGGGAAAAAAGAATAAAGAAAAGAGGAAGAGGGAAAGGGAAATGGGGGAAGAGAAGGGATTAAATAAATTTAATTAAAATTTTAATAAAAAAATATTAAATTAAATTTAAAATAAATAAATAATTAAATTAAAATGGAATTCAAAAATTAGAATATGTAAAGCAAATAATTAAAGATGTCAGGTGCAAAAAAAGTTTGTTGAGATTAAAACCGTAGGTAAAGCGTGGAAATGAAGTAATTCATTACATCTGTCACATAAGTAATATTAATACATCGTTTGCGCGCGCAGAGCGACAGAATGAGTGTGTGAGAGCTCCAGAAGAATGCCGTTAAATTTTACAGCTGTATTTCTCTGTTTAAAATAATGAAATAAGTTCATAATAAACATACGTCCGGGAAAGGCTTTGTTTTTAAATTAGGAATAACAAAGAATTTTACCATGATTTCTGCTAAGCGGCAATATGAACCTATACCGAAATTCATCGAAAACCGGAGAAGAAGGGAGAAAGGGGAAAATCCGAAAAGGGAAATAGGGAAAAATCGAAAAAGGTAAAAAGGGAAAATTGAAAAAAGAAAAAATTGGGAAAACAGGGAAAAGGAAAAACTGGAAAAGAGAAAAAAATGAAAGAAGAAGGAGGAAGGGAAATGAGGGAAGAGGAAGGGGAAAGGTAAGTAAGGAAATAGAAACAGGAGAAGGAAAGACAAACGGGAGAAAACGGGAAGGGAGAGCGAAGCTAGCCATGAACCTCTGATCGTGACGGGATGCACAAGTAACCATAGAGCACGGGCGAAGCCGCGATGGGGATGCTAGATTTGGGATTTGAAATACATTTTTTGTTTATCTTAAATTGTTTATATCAAAAAAGCATCGCGAGTGAACCTACATCTATATTGTGAGCGAAGTAGCGACGGAGTACGCTAGTTTTTTTATAAAACACTTTTATTATTTATTATATTCTTTACTATTACAACTAATTTCAAATGAATATTTATATTACAAAATAATCTAAACGGTAGACCTTTTAATTAAATATTTGTTTAATTATATGGAATACTAGTATAATAATATTAAATAGCTAAGAACTGATCTAAAAGTACTTTCTTTTGATTAAAATAAACCACTGCAAAATAAGATAATCTTTCTTCCTTTTTCAAAGCCACATAAATCCTAATAAACGTATGGATTAAGCATGTATTTCCGCTTCTCTGCTCGGAAAAAGATACATAAACCAACATTTTTTAACAAAAAAAAACCTTTTTAGCTCATGGATAACATGAAAAATATTTTAAATAATTCCGTAAAAATGAGTCTGTAAAATTTATAACTTTGCAAAATGAGAAATAAAATACAGAAAAAATTCCATTCAAACAAAAAATAAAACGAGATTTAAATTACTCTCTGACACAGTAATTTTATTCGTCTTGCATGAATAAAAAAATATTAAGTTTAAATGTAAGGAATAATAAAATATAAATTGTATGTTCGATTTAATTGCTAAACTTTTTAACTAGTCTATAGTAATATAAGAAGTAAAAGTATAAGAAGTTAAATTGCCTATACATAAGGAGAGAGAGAGAGAGATATATATATATATATAAGCAGACATCACAGCGTTCCCCAGTTAGTAGGAATGTAAGACCGTTGCGTGTTTAACAAAAACCGTACGAAGATAGCAAGCGAGTGAATGCAAGAGTTATTCACGAAATCGTAGATGACGTGTAAGAAAGTGGATATTCTCTGTTGGTAAGAGGTGATAGTTAAACCCCCTAATAAATACTGAATTTGTTCTATATTTTGAAGTGAAAAGACAATATCAATATAATTGTCATTACGAACGTAACAATACGTAAATCCAATGCAAAGACGTCAAAATATTTTCTACGTTTCTATTTCTATCTAAATCAATTTATTGAACAAACATATTAATTATTTAAACTACGAGTGGGCGCACACATACACATTTACACGAAATACTTTAAAATTAAAAAAAATATTAATTTTTTACCAAGATAAAACGAATATATTGAAATCAAAACAAAACAAAAAACTGACAATACAGTTTAGGGCTTTACCGTCAGGCGGTTTCTGATGCATGACTTACACACACAACTTAATTTAAAATAATTATAATTTTATTTAAATATAATATTTTTTCGTTTATTTAATTCAATTATTCTAACCAAAGCCCACGCGCATACCGTATTTAATTCGCGCGGGTGTGGCGGTATTAGCGGCGACGGGTGGCACTAACTAAACTACTGTAATTTTACAACTTACACAGAACAAATTTTGATTTTACGATGGGAAAATGGTGTAGTCACGAGGCTTAACACACCAGGTACCGAGTCAACCGAGCGATCGAGTACGAGATTTAGCCAGACCGTGATTACTTTTGTTTACACTTTAAATATTATTCATTTATTTAATTCTACCGCTCACCTGCGACGTCACAACATAGCAAACGACTACAACAGAATTATTTGGGGTGGAATGGTACAATTTTACAAAAATCTCTTTTTTGCAAATATTGTTATTTTTTAATTGTTAACAAATGCGCCTAAGAAAAATATGACCTTAATCTCGAGATACTGAGGGTGACCTTGCTCTACAGCATCACTCTCTTGACCTTTCAAGTTCAAAATTTAATGTCATCAATGCTTCATATATAGAAGTAATCTGACAAAGTTTGGTCAAAATCGCTCCAGTAGTTCTGGATATATGAAGTTATTTAGAGACCAACACAGAGCATACGTACATATGAACATTAAGATCCGGAAAATTTCCATCCGGTTTTTGGGTTCCTTAGTTATCAAAATGTCAAGATCCGGTGAAAACTGCATATGCCCAAATTGGACCGATTTCAATACTTTCTCTTCTAGAGCTATATAAGCTTTTCTATAGCGCTAGACGGGATAATATGAGAATAGTTTTCTTAAATGGCCTTTTAATTTTCTTTATATGATTTATTAAGTATTAAGATACAAATAGTTTGTTTACGGTGATGTAGATTATAAAATATCATAATACAAAAGAAATCAATCTTTTTGTTTTGTCTACTTAAAAAAGGAACTAAAATAATCACTAATAATAAAATCAGATTTTATCAAAAAAAGATGTTTTTTGTTCGATCCATTGAGATCAAAACTTACAATGGAAACGTCATGGTTCATTTCTGTATACTCTTGAAGACTTAATTAAAACCATAAATTATATTTTTTTTCAAAATTTAGCATAATAAACAGTTTTTAAAGCAGCTATATAAGTTAATCTAAGAACCTGAATCACGCCAATAGTTGAAGAAATAACCCTGAAAAAGTGCATTTTAAATTTAAAAAAGAAATATTTGGAAACAATTCTTTTTATAATTTAAAATTGCATTTACATTAATTTAAAAATATTTATATGCGATAAATTATTACAGCTAAATTCTACAATGACAATTTAAATTGTAATATTAGAAACCAGTACAAAAGTTAGATGTTTATTTGCTTAAAAAAATGCATTTCAACGTTTTGTTTTATTGTTATTATTATTACTATTCGCAACATATAAGCTATTTGGATTTAAATCAATAATTTTTGTTACGTGGAATATTTTTTTCTTTTTGTTTAACATCCGAGACCACCGTTAGATATTGCTTCAGAGAATGAGATGAATGATTTGTAGCGTGTGTGAAAATGCCATACCTAAACGGGATTCGAACCTCGGACCTCCGGATTAAAGGCCGAGACGCTACCACTCGCCCCACGGAGGCCGGCACGTAGAATATTTACGGATTTATGATTTAAGGATGCTACCGACGAATTGTTTCACCTTTATATTGTATGTGTTGGCTAAATCACATCTTTCAAGTTATCAATTCTTTGGTAAGTATTATTCTAAATAAAAATAAAAGTAGAATAATATTTACCAAATAACTGATTATTTGAAAGATATGATTTGGCCAATACACGCAACATAAAACTGAAACAATTCGTTGGTAACATCCTTAAATCAATAAATCAACTCTGAAAAAGAAAAAAACAAAAAATGTAGAACATATTTCATATTTTTTTTTTTTTTTTTTATAAAATTGAACATTTTCTTTAAACAATTAACAATAATTTATAAAAAGACGGTAAGGTAACTTAGTGTTTGTTTCCCATAGACCGCCATGACTTATCAATCACGTGATATCAAATACAATTCGGATACGATCAATAATATCCACTATTTGTTTTGAAAGTTTATAATAAACAAACTTCAAAGTCGAATACATTTGGTGAATAAACTTGTTTATATAAATTTAAAAACATATAATTTTAAATATAATTATTTATTTTAATTAATTTTTTTACGCTATATCTTTGCTGATGAGTTTAAAACTTAACAATTTGCTTAATAACATTAAACAAATTCGTTGACCGGTCTTTAAATTATTTTTACTATATTTTTCTATTATTCCACGCGGTTTCACCTCATTTTTAAAAATAAAATTGTCCTCCCATAACTAAATAAAAATACCATTTTTGACTACTTTGAATCTAACACGAATTTACATCATATGAAACGTGCTACAAATTAAAAATAAAAGTCTATCAAATGCCTAATAATTAATATTTTCTCTTTGTCCTCGTCTAACTTCCGTTTTTCTTGACCAACTGTTTTTCATTATATATAATCTTACTTTTATATATAATATGCCTTTAATAAAGGAGCCCCTATATTAAAAGCATTACCAAAAATTCACAAAACCGATATGCCTATACGTCAACTTATAAATTTTATTAATTCATCCACATACCAGTTAAGTAAATTTATATCAAATACATTAAAATATAAAATAAATATAATTAAAAAAAAAAAGAAAAAAAAAACAGCTATTAAATTAATAAATATTCTTGATAATATCAATATAAACAAAAACACTAAACTTATGATACTTAATATAAAAGATATGAATACAAGTATTGATATAAATATGACTATAAATATCATTAATACTACTTTGTCTAAATTGAAATTACAAACCAATTTTATTTAAGAATAATTGATTTATTAAAATTATTCCTTAAATATAATTATTTTAAATTCAATAATAAATTCTATCAACAGGAGAAAGAGTTTGCCATGAGATCACCACTTTCAGCAATTCTGGCAGACATTTTTATGAAAAATTTTGAAAATAAAATTTACCATTAATAATTAACAAACATCCAATCATACTATATAAAAGATATGTCAATAATACTTTAATAAAATTTAATCAAAAAGCAATAATGAAGAAAATATAAAAGTTAATGAAATCAACTCGTTAGATGAAACTATTAAATTCGCTATGAATCAAGAAATTAATCAAAAGTTCGGATATAACAATTAATAAAAATTTCAGTAATAATAAATTGGACATAAACATATTTGGAAAGCCAACCCTACAGGATACCATAATACAACGTAATTCGTTTCATCCATTAACCAGGAAAGAGCTGCTTTCAATTCATTAATTTACAGAGCAATAAAATACCTCAAACACAATACATAAAATTAAATAACGAATTAAATAAATTGCCACATCGAATGGATATAATAATAATTTAATAGATAAATTGTACTTCAAATTAAAATATAAATTATGTATAAGAGAAAAAAATAAAACTATAACATAACTCGGGAAACGATTATGTAAAAATGGAATATAATTTAAATTATAGAATATTTAATAAAATATATAAATCATTTAATCTAAAAATAGCATATACAACCAGTAATAAAATCATGAATTATATTAATAATACAGATCCAACTAAAACTAAAATAAATGGTAATAAATATAATTTGAACGGACACGGAGTATACAGCTTGAAATGTGAAGATTGTGAATTATTGGTATGAACAATCGATCATTTTTAATTAGAACTAAGGAACATATTAACCGTATAACAAAGAATTATAAAGACCGTTCAAATTTCGCTAAACGTATATTGTAAAATAAGCATAATTACGATCCAAATAAATTTATAGAACTACGGGATTGTTCTAATAATTATTACAACACTTTTAATCTCGAAAAATTCCATACAACCAATAAAAAGTCATGAAATAATTTTCATATAACAAATAACAAACGAAACATAATAATAAATGAATAAATGAACCAAGTTAGGTTCGATGATGATATTTTGTAGCAGATAATAAACAATGACAATTCCGTTGGCTAAACTGATTCCACAATAGAGCTCATAACAATTGAGAAACTGTTACAAAAGGGCACTTATACTTAAAACTAACTTTTGACGAATTTTAACAAAATGACAATCAATTGTTTATATATATATATATATATATATATATATATATATAAAATTATAGTTTTATATATGTTAGTCATAATTATCCTCTTGAAGATGATAGAATAGCCGAAAGCGCTCGTGGAAATATTATAAACAATTTTACAACAGCTTACCAAATTCTAATTTGATTTCGTTGTTATACCAAAGTGATTATACCAAGTGATACCATGTTCGAAAAACTAAAACGGTTTTTCCGTTAACTGGCTGTTCTCCAAGTACTAGGTGCCGGCCTCCGTGGCGCGAGTGGTAGCGTCTCGGCCTTTCATCCGGGGGTCCCGGGTTCAAATCCCGGTCAGGTATGGCATTTTCACACACAATACAAATCATTCATCTAAAAAAAAAAGTACTACGTAGTAAGACAGGACCGGTGGTATTTAATAATTTTTAAAAAAATGTTCCGTATGATTTAGCTGAATAAGAAAACGTGCATAACAATAAAAAGTAACTATCTACAGTATAGGGGATGAAGTGGTATTTGAAAGAGAAATTATTTCGAAATAATTGTTACACGCTTCACAACTGATTCATTGAATACAAAGTACTTTCATATTAGATAGCCATCTATTGTAGATACATGGATTATATCTATGTGAACCGCTACTTGTATGACAATGTGATGGCTTTTATAATTTATTAATAGTAGTTTCTGAACATCACCTGCTCTGTTGTGGAATATTCAATACTTTTTTATTAAAAAATAACAATTCATCCACCGATTAATAAAAAATGCAAAAAATTACAATAACTGATTTTTTAATTAGTAGTTTAATTTTTATTCAGTTTTTTTTTAGAAAAATACCAATAATGAGATGAAATTTGATAGGTTAACACAAAAATTATCTCTAATTATTTAAGATAATTATGAAGCGAGTTATTAGGCTTCAAACTCATCGAAAAAGACATAATGGGTCTAAACAGTACAATAATCTTCTTGTGACAAATAGCAAATTACTATTTATTAATCATCAATTCAACTACATAATAAATAAATTGTCAGTATAAGATGTTACGTAACATGTAAAGATAAAAACATAATATCGTATACGTGTAGTAAGAACGACTGTACCACTCTTTATAATACTTTCCCCAGCGTAATGTATGGGAGTGTAAATATATTAATCATTTGTACTTCACTTTGAATAATAATAACTAACATACTTACTTAAAACTCACGCGAATTATTTTATCTGGTATAGATGAGAACAACTTTCTTTGAATATCTTTGTTTAGATTGTATGTTTTCTTGATCGTAGATTGTAAATAGTTTTCTTCCTATTTTTTGACTTTGTGATCTACTAACATCTCTTCTTTGCTTCGTTTTGGATATGTTTTGTGCCCTAAAAATCAAATTTTAAATAACATAAATGCATATAGCAAATAGAACATTCTTATACTAACACATAAACACAAATGCACAAAGATATTAACAAAAAAACCTAGGAAGTACCCGAAACCTTGCGAAATATAATTAACAATACATCAACAAGCAATAAAAAAAAATTAATATTAAAATCTACAACCAAGAAAATATGCAGTCAAAAGAAAGATATGCAGGAGAAAAAAAGAAACTAAAAACTTTCTTAAGTAAAAATCTTAGCGTGAAATACATATTAAATAAATTTATCCTTTCTTTCTTTACAACCGTCACTACGTTATTGAAAATCTCGTAAAAACCTCCATCTTCAGTTCTTTTTGTCTTAAATATGTTTTCATTATTGAAATAACAATAATAATATGTCTATTATAAAACTTTTCCATCAGTGTAGCCAACATACAAATAATCCCTCCGATACAACCTGTAGAAATTGATATCCTGGTAATGTATTAGTGTACTCATAAGTTTAAACTTTATCAAAAGTAATGAAAAAGGGTATACGGTTAGTTTTTAATCTGATGATTATGGGTTTTTTATTTTTTTTTAGTTTTGAAAAAGATAAAAAGAAATCAAAGATAACTTCCACAAACTTAAAGTCTACATAAATAAATGTAATACGATTATTTTCACCATCGCGATGGTGATTCTCCGATGTATCGGGGAATTTTTTGAAAAATTCTAACTAATATTTATACTTATATATATATATATATATACAATTTATATTACAGTTGAAAAAAATTAAACTGTTTCTAAACAAAGGATTATTCAATTCTGTACATTTCAATCCTGCGGGATTTGAGGTGCTAGGGAGATATAGTATTTTATAAACCAATTTTTTACTTTATTTTTAATGATTAAAGTGACGCCTCTATTGTTAACAGAAACAGGGTAATATACCCGCATGAGGGTGAAAATTAATGGATTTTTATTCCCATTCCATAAGTTAAACTCTATACGTAGGCTAATAGCTGCTAGCATTATACAAAGTTAACGTTATAGAAAATTGAAAAACGTTTATAAAAAAAAAAAAATAAATAAAATAGAATCAATATCATCTTTATAGAAAGTATTCTATTTATGCCCAAAATTAATATTTATAAGGTAATTGTGAACACACACACACTATATATATATATATATACGAAGTCTGTAAATAAAGTAATGAGACAGATTCAGAAAAACTTTTTATTTACAATCCAATTATACATGGACTCTTTTATCACCTTCGAAATAGTTCCCTTGGGAAGTCACGCAATGCATCAAACGGTTTCCCCACTCTTCATAGCAGTGTTGGAACTCAGAAACCACAATAGCCTTCAGATGGTCGGTTACATTGTTGTTTTACATTTTCTACTGTTCCAAAATGTTGTCCTTAGAGGTGTTTTTTTAAAGTCGGAAACAGGAAAACGTCGCAGGGACTCAAGTAAGGCGAATAAGGTGGTTGAGGAATTACAGGAATGTTTTTTTTTACCAAAAACTCATTCATTGAGAGTGCAGTGTGACAAGGTGCACTGTTATGATGCAGCATCCAGTTTGTCTTTGATGGCTGGTCTCACGCGGGCAACTCTTTTCCGCAGTCTTTCAAGAATTTCTCGGTAAATATATTGATTTACAGTCTGTCCTGTAGGTAAAAACTCCTTATGGATAATGTCATTACTACCAAAGAAACAACTAAAATATCCATGATTTATCACCAGTAATAAAACTTTTTAGAAAATCAGAATCGGTCACAATTTCCCCTAGAAGATCGCGACACACTTTCACCCTGCTGCTTTTCTGTTCAACAGTGAGGTTTTTTGGAATCAATTTTGCATAGATTTTTTTCATGTCCAATTCGTTTGTCAAAATTTGATGGACTGTGGTATGGTTCAAATTCAATTGTTCTGCAATCATTCTGACAGTTAATCGCCGGTCGTACCGTATCAAGTCTCTGATTCGTTCTACACTGTTGTCACTTTTTCACGTTAACGGTCTTCCAGAGCGTAGATCGTCGGCAACTGGTTCCCGGCCATCTTAAAATGCTTTAAACCAGCTAAAAGCTTGGGCTCATGACAGAGCGTCATCTCCATACGCCCTTTTCAATTTTGAAAAAGTTTCAGTAACATTCTCAACACAAAACTTAATTATACAACATTGTTCATAATTATCATCACTCAATTTTGTAACGCACAACAAAAACTCGTTTCACGAAAAGTTTGCTTACGTTTCACATGGCAAGAATAGATTAAAAATATTAATACATAATATAAATCAGCTGTTCATATAACCGTATGTTTACTAGTAAGTTAACAGTGTTGCCACTTTGTCTGTGAAAATAACTAGTCTCATTACCTTATTTACAGACCTCGTATATAAATTAATTATAATCTTATTTTTTATATATATATATATATATATATATATATATATATATATATATATAATGATTCACGAAGAATGTAAAAAACTTTCAGGATGTGTTTTACTGTTAAAAATAAAGATGAAATTTCATATAAACATGGGTTTGGAAACGCTTCATCAGCGGCTATCGGTTGGCAAAAGATTTCGTCCTGATTTCTACGCCTTAGGTAAAACTGATATTTTTGGCACCTAAATTAAACGATGAATCTAATGGGTTTCTATGAAATCTAACCTGAGAAATTAAAAAAAATAAAATAGGCCACAAAACTGTATATTTTTGAAAGATATTTTTTGTGGCTTTGAGAAATCTGGAATAAAATACAAAAAAAAAAAAATTGGAGAGAAAAAACACTATTTATATATTTCACTTTCTTTTGGACACGTTAACTGTCGTAATTTTGCGTCAAACACTTTCAAATTGATACCTAAAATATGACGATCCAAATTCTCAGTCGAGTTCGTTAATAGGCAAAATCGGACCATGGGAGTGGAAATGGGGGGCTTTTCGAAAAAAATATCACTATAACTTTCTTATTAAGTAAAATATTGAACTCGTTTAAAGTTCCAACTAATTCTTTGGATAAGGGCCTAAAACCTATCTAACTATAGTCTTTTGATATCACCAACCACCGCCCAAGGGGGTGGAAAAATGGGGTCTCGAAGACAAAAAAAAATCATACCTCCCTTAATAGGCACAGTATCGAATCGATTTAAAATAGTCGTTACTCCTCCTAACATTACCTAAAAATTTCGTCTAAAACAATTTTTAATACGACCAATCCTTACGGCAAGAGATGACCAAAATGCTAGTGGAATTGTAAGAAGATGGGGCTTGTCGTACAAACATGTGAAACTTTTTTTCACATTTTAGTCACACTTTTTGAGTAAATTTGAAGGTTTTCTTAACTTTAAAATGGAAATCTTTTTTATCCCCTACTTAGCACCGGTGAAATCTACTTCCGGCGTGCCGAAAGGGATTTTCTTTCTATGGATTCTGTAATGGAATTGCACGAACTTCACAGCAAGGATATCACCAAATATGTCTGATAGGAAGAATCCACACCACACAACGTTTTTTTTCGGTATTTCGGTGCTTATGTACCATTATATCATTGCTGTCTTCTTCATATACTACTGAACGGTAGGTACAACTTGCTGGGGAAGAAGGAAACGTAATTCAGCAAATTAAGCTTAGCCCGGACAACAATGTCAAAGAAATTTCCTAATTCTTTTGTTTTTAACACTGAATATTTTATTTCATTTAATACCTAGTTAAAATCAACCACATTTT
Source organism: Lycorma delicatula (assembly GCF_047948215.1). Classification (NCBI taxonomy): domain Eukaryota; kingdom Metazoa; phylum Arthropoda; class Insecta; order Hemiptera; family Fulgoridae; genus Lycorma; species Lycorma delicatula. The sequence goes on along the minus strand of NC_134463.1, from coordinate 16,800,846 downwards.
GATATGTTTTGTTTCCAATAAAACATATCAAAATCAGGGGGGATTTTTTTTCAAAGTAGGGGGACTTTGAATCTATTTCTATGAATTTTATTCACGTTATTTTACTTAGAATAAAATTTCAACAAATATCCTTAAAAAATTTTATGTATTTATTACCTTTTAACTAAGTTATTTTACGCCAAATATAAAACAGTGTGTTTTTCGTCCTCCATTCATCTATCATTTATTTGAAAGACTTCTCGAAAACTAGTACAAATATAATTCTGAGACCTATTTTTTTTCAATGTTTCATATCAATTTTCACATAAAACCACTAAATTTACTCCTTAATTTGGGTCATAAAATTACAGACCGGCTTAATTTCACCGAAAAAAGGCAAAATCTTTCGCCAACCGAAACTCGCTAACAAAGCGTTTCCGAACCTATGTTTATATAAAATTTCTTTTTCATATTTTTACAAGTAGAACATGTCATGAAACTTTGTTACAATCTTCGTGAATCATTTTGTATGTGTATATATTATGCGCATTAACTGTCATAATTGTTAACGGTTATAGGAAACATGGCATGAGTTAGATATCACTCCCAAAAAATAACAGTCATCTACGAGATTAACAAGCAGTCAGGGTTTCTAGGGAAAAAGAAATGGTTTCATTCTGTATTCATCGCTAATATACAGTGGCATATCAATTGATATTCAAATCTTCATTCTATTTACTACAGGGGTCGGTTGTATGGTAAAGAATCATTACTCTCAAATAAAGTAAATTCTTACTGGTGGCTCTTTTACTTCAGGTATTTTACTTAAATTACAGCTGTAAGAAACGAGGACAGAGTGTAAAGTAACAAATGAAATAAACTGAAAAGCAACAGTGTGCTATATTCGCTGATTCAACTAACTATAGGGTTAAACATAAATATATTAAAGCTTAAAGTATCTCTCAATAAATATCTCCAGACTTCTTCACAAAAAAGCTACCTAATTCACAAGATAAGATATTAAATGTCATAGTTTTCAGATAAACCATTATCAATATCTATAATTATCAAGATTACCCATCTATAAATCAAGATATACACCAACACTCATACACAAATATATATTATATCCGAATCGGAGACGTCAGAAAATATTATAATCCGAAAACTGTACCGAAAATAGTAATTATCTTTATTATTGATCTATACTATAACAGCCACGAAACCAGAGGTCCACATATCACAAAAAACTAAACCTTGAAAGTAATTACAAAACCAAGATTTATCTGGTGGTTTGGTGTAGCTGCGTGACTCTATGTCGACAAATTTGTTGAAATTATTTACTATTATCTATAACTTTTCCTTGCCTCAGTATGATCATTTTTGTATATTTGTGATGTTTTAAAACAAACAAGATAGTTTATTTTGCCGTTGACTATAAAGTTTGGTAATGGTACGTTATGAAATAAGATAACGGCCGAAATTAATAGACATTTGTTTTTATGTAGGTATAATTGTATAATGCGATTAAATTATCAAAAATTAAATTACATGTTTTGAAAGGGTAGAATGAACGTACATGAAGAAGAATGTTTTGGACGACCTTCTACGATCACCAATCCAAAGAGATGAAATAAAGGATGATGAAATAAATGAAAACCATGTGAATCAATTAACTCCGGTGTTTACGAGATCTTTTAGTAGTTTTTGATAAAATCGTCTACCAAGATTTAGGCTGCCACAAAATTTGTATGCAACAGGTACAGCGTATATTAACGGAAAAACCTTGCCGACCTCCATCATGGCAATAGTAGCGTCTTAATGTTTCATCCTGAAAATCAGTCAGGCTAACCGATTTTAATATCACTACAAAATTCCATTTCGTATTCTGAATTTTAAAACAGGGTCTGCCATAGAACCTGATTCTATGGCAGACGCGTAGCGAATTATAATTCTATCGATAAATGAATCAACCAATTATTATCAAAGATGAAACTTAGGATATCGTTTAGAACAGAATGTGCCACGAAAGATTAGCCCCGCCAGAATACAGAATATCGAAAGGAAATTAACATTATAAGTTCGCGCACAGGATTTTGCATGGAAACTGAAACAAAGGAAGGGGATGTACATCCTACGTTAAGAACCCCCCTCCCATAAGTCACGTGATCGTCCTTCTCTCGCCTCCTTCCATGCTCCGACCGTCAAATGTCTACTGTATTCGAGAAGATGAGGTATGTTGTTTGTGCGTGCATTAGTAATATATTCGATAAGTGATATACATTAAGTAAACGGGTTCTTAGTAGGGAACACAGGAATTATTCCCTAAATCGTTTTCTAATCGTCTTGTCCCACGTAAACACAACATTCAACAATCGGTGAAGAAATGACGTCAATCGAGATCTGCTGTAAATGCATCAAAGAACAGCGTGCCATCTATCCACACTCCTGAACTTCATACACGTGTTTCCGAAATAATGCTTCGTAGTCCTCGTAAGTCTATCACAAAACTATCGCAACAGATCTGGTGAGTAGAACAACTTGAAAATGTGTCCTTAAGTTGAAACGGTACCGCACCGCAATTTTACAACAATTAAAGGAAAAACGTGTGACTTTTTGTCATTGGTTGTTGAACATGGTTGTAGATGGTCGATTGGACCCGTTCATGTTTATCGTGTCAGACGAGGCATGGTTTCATTTATCAGAAAATCCTCACTCGAAATACCCTTACATGACCAGAAGATAGACGTGTGATATGCTGTTTACTGCTGAGCGAACAGTGAGTAAAGGCTTATGGCCGCCGCGATCACCAGACTTGTCGACATATGACTTTTATTTATGGGAAATGTTGAAAGGATGAGTCCATCAAAAAATCCACACACAATCGATGAGCTGAAGAATATCAGGACGACTTCCGCATCTGTTCAAAAAGTTCAAAGATTTCTGGGTGAGAAGCAGATCAACAAGTATTAAAAAAAATTGAAAGAAACAGTTAAATATTAAAAATGGATTAGGATCAAGGGAGTATACAAGAATACTTTGAAGTGTCTTGATCGCTAAAATCAGTGTCTTAATGCCTCTAAGTTGATCGCCAAATTATACATAGAAGTAGTTTCTAAGATACATAGTTAAAGTAAAAATTCTTAATTTTTTTTTTTGTACAAAAACTTTTATGATCAAATGTATTACATACATTTTATAAAACGTATTTCAAATAATACCTTAATGAATGTTTAACAAGTGCAGGACTTAAAACCCGCATCTCTATAATTTTTAAATCTATAAAAGTATATTTTATTTTAAAGTGAAAGTTACAAAAACTTTCACTACCTGAGTCTTGAACTAGGTTTTATTTCCAAATCAAGTTCTTCATAAATTACACTTTAAAATAAAGAATAATGTAGTCGATTAATTATTTGTTTTTCAAACATGGTACGTCATAGATACAAATCAAACTTTTAAATTATTTCAGTAATGATTACGCATAAATTAAAATGAAATGTAAAAATTCCTGAATAATTTTAATTCTAGCGTATATATGCAAATAAATTAAACACAAACTTTTTTAATCAGTTTTATAAATATTATTAACACACACACACATTACAATTCTCTCAAGACTAATAAACTAATACAGTTAACTCTTGTGAAAAATTTGTTGAATTTAAATCGAATCCTTAATAAATTGTTTATTTCGCTCGATTTAAAGTAAAAATAATTCATAGAGTTCCTGACTTAAGTGCATTAACCTTTTATCACGGCTTTGTTACGTTTGTATATGAAGTGATTTGACTAATTAATAACAAACCTTAATCTGAATTGGTGATCACGCTACAGTTTAAACGTATAATTTTATATGTGCGCACACAAATCAAAATACCTTTTACAAAAGATTTATATTGCATCTCCTTATTTTGATATAATCTTGTTTCAACTGATTTTATTACACTATTTCCTGAAAAACAAATACATCTACATTTGTAATAACAAACATAATTTTTTTAACACGTAATTCTGATTTGTTCGATGAAATAAATAAAAACAATGACGACTTTGTCTTATTCTGAAGCGTTCTTAGGAAGGCAGTGTTTCCCTTAATAATTACTTATACTAAAACAGAATAATGCGGGAAAGATCTAAGTTAATAAGAAATCTTTGTTTTATTTACAAAATTATGATATGATAACGAATAGGCGATTTATTTGTATCAGTTCCTTAAGTACGTTTTATAAACAAAGACGTATGCGAAAAAACTATTAAAAAACCCTGACAGCTAAATTGTACATAGAATTAAAAAAAAATACTTACAGGCCTCTATCAATGGATTTCAGATAATTAAAAACGAAGTAACCGTTTGAAGACAAGAGAATTTTTAATTAATACGAAATCTTCAATTTATCAAAATAATAAACATTCTAGCACCAGGATGAAAAATTTATCCCTTTTATTCAATATGAAACGTATATTTTACATTCGTTTTGTTTATGTTGTCTCGGATAGTCAAGAAATTTGTGTGAGAATCGCGGAGTAGGTTCTTTTTTTATAATAAAAATATTTTATAAGTTTATTTTTTGCTTTAATTATAAACGATCAGATTAATTATTATTTAGTGATTAATTGATGGAAGTAAATTTTGAGAACTGGTGAGAACTAAAATTCAATAAGTGCGGTCTGAACTTAGCGATTCTGAACGCAGAAAAGGTAAACTATTAACCCTTGAGTTATTCCAATAAACAAAATACATGACAATTTAATAGTTCCGTAGCTTTTAAATTTCCGGGAAAAAATCGATTTCATAACAGCATATATTTCTTGAACCTTAAGAAAACCTATTACCTCATTACCTTATTAACTCAGTATAACTGGAAGGTATGGGGTTTAATAATACAGAACGAATGTCACCACTGTTATAACATCCAAATTAAAAACATTAAGTTTCACAAAGGATCGTATACGATGAAATATTTGTGTACCGTGGTAGTATTTTTATATGTTCAAAATTAAATTTTAGGTTGTCATTTTTATTTTTGTTTTCTTTCCTGAAAGTACTCGGTAAGGTGATGCGAGTCATCCTTGTGTTTTCTAAACTAGATTACGATATGAAATATTATAAATAATATTAGTGATTCCTAGCAACCCAGCTATCAGGAATTTTAAACTTCTTTTCGTACAATAATATTCAATTAAAAGCCACTAATCAGTAATGTGCAACTCCAACCTACGTAAGAATGTCTTGATTTTCCAATGTGTTGTGAACGAAGTTTGCATCTATCACTTAGTGGGTTTGTCTGTCTTACTTCAGGGTTTCTCGATTGCGTGGGGAAAGGACAGTAACGATTCTTTTCTTAATCCTCAATTCTTCTATTTTCCTGAGGTGGCGTCATATAGACCACAGCTTAGGTTACGAGACCTATAGGACTTGTGATACCTTAATGTTATATGACTGGGACTGCTTGCTTGTACGTAGTAGACTTGACCAAACATTCTTGAAGCATTACAAGATTAAGACTCATGTGCCTGTAGAATAAACTACAGCTTTTAATCTAACCTTAAAAATATTGCCGGCGGACGGGAAGGCCCGTTTTAGTTAAAAGGACAACTTTCTGAGCTGTGCTAAGCTTAATCCTGCAGTATCCAGCTCGGGAGGTGGGAGAAAAAACCTTTAAAATATGACTTAATCAGTTTTCAGTACTCGATTAAAACGGAGAGTTATAGAAAAAAGATTTTTTTTGTCTTCAGTCATTTGACTGGTTTGATGCAGCTCTCCAAGATTCCCTATCTAGTGCTAGTCGTTTCATTTCAGTATACCCTCTACATCCTACATCCCCAACAATTTGTTTTACATACTCCAAACGTGGCCTGCCTACACAATTTTTCCCTTCTACCTGTCCTTCCAATATTAAAGCGACTATTCCAGGATGCCTTAATATGTGGCCTATAAGTTTGTCTCTTCTTTTAACGATATTTTTCCAAATGCTTCTTTCTTCATCGATTTGCCGTAACACCTCTTCATTTGTCACTTTATCCAGCCATCTGATTTTTAACATTCTCCTACAGCATTCTCCTATAGCATTTTAACATAAAATGATTAGAAGTTAAATTCCATAATTGAATCGATGAAAATATTTCTTGGAGCTTTTAATATAATAGAAATAACCACAGATAATTATCTTTTTATTAAAATTAATTACGTCGGTAAAATATTTCTATATTTTTTCGCAATGTAAAAACGCTCGGTAACTTTTAAATACAGCATAATTTTTAATAAAACGTTTTCATGTACTAGTAAGTTCCATTAATTTTAAAAGTTTACGATATAATAATGCTAACAAGTTTCTTTGCTTAGGAAAAGTTCTTAAAACGCTGTTTTTATGGCAGTAATAATAATAATACTAATAAATGAAAATAAAAGCTTACATTTGTTTTAAACTTTAAGAAAGCTAAATCGTTAATTTACAGACAAAAGGCTTTTAAGTTTTACACGATATACTAAGCTTAAATACATTTATTTCAATTTGGGTCATACAAGCTTTAAAAAACATATTCATAAAAATGTACTCTCCTATTTAATGAAGGTTCCAGAAAATATCAATAATTATATAATAGTATGTTTCGATTTTCTTTCTTAGTGCCGCATATGTAGAATTACAAAAAAAAAATAATGCATGTATACATCGAAATTAAGTACTTATTTTTTTATCAGGATAAAGGATGAAATGAGAAACAAAGTTAGAAAGAGAGGAGAGGCTTATAAAAATATCATCCTATAACATTTGTCACCTAACCTTAATTACAAATTCATAGCATTACTTTGTTTATCGAAGTCGATTCATAATACTCATTTATACTAGTATATAAAATAATTACGTTATTTAACACATGGTAAAAAAATTATATTTTTTAAAAAGTGAATTAGAAAATATTTTTTTAAGTACTGAACATCGGTTGAAAAAATTCCGCAAATAAATCAGAGAATCTTATTCCGCTGTATTAAGATGAGGTAGTGTATCTAAACTAATCTATTGTTTCACAAAATAAACAGCTGAATTTTTTGCTTCAAAAATTCGTCACAGTTTTCTTATCGTTTTTATGTATTTAAAACAATTAAATAAAAAAGGTCGTCGATACCTCATGTACTCTCGGAAAAAGCAGCTCTGTACGATATCAGAGCTGCTTTTACTGAGAGTAATAATGCACATTATTGTAAGTAAGTCCTTATAATTAACAAACAAAATAAAGATATAGCTTGTACACTAAATATTATCTTCATTTAACGTAACATAGTATGGTATATTCGGCTCGGTGAGGAAGGCACCGCTTAATTTTTTTTTCTTTAGTAAACCCTGGTATTATATTCTTGTTATTCTTTGGAATGTTTATGCCGTTTTCGTAATTTATAGAAACAAGTTAATTTGTATTAAATGTATCTACATTTGAATATAAAGAATACAAACCGTACTTACAAGTACAATAATGGAAAGAATTTAAAGTTTTATTTTTTATTTAATTTTATTAAAAAAAGTATTATGTGGATAGCAATAGTATTGTATAATAAAACCGAATGAATAGTATAGATATCCAATTTTTGTAAGAGCGAAATGAGTAAGTGAATCTATTTATCTGTTTGTGGGAGTGGTGTGAGGATAAGTGTACTCGTTCGCGTGTTATGAACCGTGTCCTTTCGCAATGGATTAAGAACTAATCAATGTAGGGGAAAGCCATTTGACCCAAATGATTTTAGGTTTCATTCATAACTTAACAAGGAAAGATTTAAAGTCATAAATACCTGGTCATTTTCTTTTGGATTTTCCTTTTTTAACACTGTAATAATTTTATATAATATATATATATATATATATATATATATATATATATATATAATATATATATTCGTATTTTATTAAAGTGATAATTAATCCATGACACAAGAAAGAAAACAATTTCCGGTAAAATAAAAACAAAAGGATTTAAACAACACTAAATCTTTCTAAGAAAAACCCATTCGGTCCTTATAATAGTGTGCCTTGAATATTCTATTATTGTGAAAACGCTCACACATCAAACGACATAATCAATTCACTTACATAACACAATGAAACCACGCTAACTCGAAGCAAAAGGGAACTATTAAGAAAAGAATTCGGATTAACGAAATTTAAAGTAATAGAATTTTAATAAAATTGCCCAAAATGTGCAGTATCTTTCGAACTTATAAATGTTATTATATATTCTAACATTTTTAAAACTTTATAGCACTATAATTAAAAAATAATAATGTAGCAATACGAGTAAAGCATTCTTTCTTAAAATTACATTGTGAACTACAAAGACTTATATCTACGCTGCAGTACATACCTAACACATCAGGAATAAACAGCAGCTTGCCATTTTGAGCACATTTGTACATTTTCTTTTAAGTTTTCCAATGGAGTCGAAATTTTTCAATCCAATTATCTTAAATCTGCAAATATGATTGTAGGATTGAACGACTAGGACTAAATTCCGTTGTTGCTAACAACATTTTTGGCCGTTGTTAATTAGCCTCGAATTATGAGATATTTACTAGAAGTAGCTCAGTAAAAGTAGAACTAGGCGCGGGGTTCGTGCTTCTGCGAACTCGGTTAGCTAGTTTAGAGGGCAACGATATTGGATATTCAAGATGTCCGGACGAGGCCTACAGCGAAGGTAAAATCCGAGTTAATAAATCACCGATGTAAATTTTTATCGAGACATTTACATCGGTGGCATCCCAACGAGACTTGGGTTATTACTATGAGATGTAAAAAGTTAGGGGGCGAAAAACGACTCCCGTTAAAACCCAATCAGGACTAGGAACGAAGGGGGGGTGACCGGAAGCGTCACAAGGCAGGTGTCTTCCCTTACGTGGTTGGGATGTAGGATTGAACGGATTCAGTAACATCCTAAGAAACAACGACCAGCCACCGACCCCATCCTTCGCTAGATCAATAGCTCACAATAGAAAATCTTTTAAATATCTAATATGTTATGTAAAAGTTTTATTTTTAAAATGGCTTGAAGTTATTTTCAGTTATTAGATTCCAAAACATCAACAAACTACAATTAGAAATTCAGATCTTACGTTGCTAATTTACAATAAATTCCGGTTTTCAAGCGGTAACTTACGTAAACTTACACGATAACAAATTAAAGTTAATGAAAACAATAAAAATAATTATTGACAGAAAGACATAAAAATAGTTTAGAATTTCTTTTATTTCTTAATAAAATATATTTAATTTATATATTTGTTTAAAAACTAACAAAGAAAAATGTTCAGTAATTGTAAAAAAAAATTTAAACACTAGATGCGCGTTTCTATTACTAAATGATAATCGTCAGGAATATACTGCTGTACATAGGAATTTACACAAGGATTTATTAAAAAAAGCTGACAATGGGTTGTACATCTTCACCGGCTTTTCTCGTGATACATTTTTAATTTAAACACGGCGTGCGGGTTTTAAATATTAAAGACTAAATCGTGCAATATTTAGAGTATTCCTACAACTAAGAAAAATATAAAAATGTTCGGTAAATTATTTTTGGACCCGGTTTGATCCCCTTGATCAAATTCCGTTTTTACCTAAAAATTAAGCCGTATTAAAAGTATAATTGAAAAATAAATCAAGATTTTTAATAAAATATTTTGGGTCCCAGTTGACCCCCTTCATGAGACGGTTTATATTATCAAAATTATATTGGTCAAGGGATTCCACCACTTGACCCCCAACCCGTTCATATCCTCATGCTTGTGAGAAACACTCCTTTTAACGATTATTGCAGTGTCTTTATGGTAATGAATAAAGGATTGCAATGTTTATTTTGATACATTATTTTTTTATTAACAAATAATACACGACAAAGAATATAATCTAGGTTTAATCTTCTTCAATGATAATGAATTTCTCATAAACTAATAAAATTACTTTACAAATGCTTTAAAGATATAAATCAGGTGTACAATTTTTTATAATACGAAAAATGCAAAGTAATTAAAAATATAATCATAAAAAGTAAGGAATATAAATAAGAACATACGGATTTAGTGTACTGACCGCTTTAGAATATACTACTTTTCTGTTTTCTTACTGGGCTCCTCCTTGACACCGACCTTGTGACGTTACCGGTGGCCACACCACTCACTCTATTCCTGAGGGGCTTTACCGGAGGTCGTCTTTAGACTCTCTAACAGATTACATGTTACAGTCATCAGCCAGGCCTCGGTCGGGATGCCACCTATGTAAATGCCTCGGCAGATATTTGCATCGGTAAAATACAAATCAAATTTTACCTTCACGTAGGCCTCAAAGGGACATCTTCACATCCAACCTAACATGATTCCCTCAAACTAAGTGACCGAAACCGTGGAAGCGCGAACCCCGCGCCTAGTCCAGATTTGACAGCACCGTTCGTGATTGTGAATACCTCAGAAAACGAACGAGTTGAAAGGTAAATCAGAGCTACACTCATACCGATCAAAATTATGTCTTACGCGACATAGAAATTCAGATCTACACCCAAATAAGATAACCAATTTAGTTCGCCTAACAAGGGGAACATCACTTCATTCCGGTGCGCACAGGAGCCGGGGACAAAACCCACGCGCCAACCCGGTCCTATCATGGAGTCTCCCGTGGCATTATCAAGTCACGATCAGGACCGACACCGGTGGAACGAAGCCACGGCCTTCCATATGGTCGTACGGGCTACTATACCCCGGCGGCGCGGCCACCCCCACCAATGGGAGCCCTTAATCGAATCAAACAACACCAATATAACCGTGGCACGATGCCAATACGCCTACCTCCGACCCGGTTGCGTGAACAAACGTTTAGCAATCCGGTAACTCTTGAACAGGCAAAATAAAGTTGATGCAAAAAGCATAGTGTTCGCAGGTCAATTCTCGAGACATTAAGTATTTGGCCTTGAGCCTTCTAATTTTTTTTTTCAGTTGGAAACACCCCCAAGGCAACCAGTCCGACAATTAAGCATCACTCAGTCACCTCAGGGTGTCGTGGCAGAAGCCTGCCATTCCTGTCTAGCCCCCTGTAGGGGCATCCCACCGGGGACTCCCTAGCGTCACCAGGACACGCCAACTTCCTCTTCTGGATAGCCAGCCCATTCCTCAGCTGGAGAGCTGCCCTTCCCATCCCTAACCTACGAAGCACCAGGTGTGCGTTGCGCACATCTGGTGCTTACCTAACGCGACCCGCTCCCTTCCACCTTGAGGGCCCCCCATATCATCATCGGGTAACACCAACCTCCCGCTCTTGCATTTGGGCGGACCAGAACATCCTAGGCATGGGGCTACTTCCCCTCGCCATAGACGTCGCCAGGCTTCGTCCCAGCCTTGTAAATTGTCATCGGAAAACATAATTTAATTGGAAATTGAAACCTCTTAAATTCATACCGGCGTCGTTCGATATCATTGGAATCCGTGATAGGAATTCTATTTTTCGTCTTTCGCGCATCCAGTTAAAACCAATTAAGACATTTTGTTGGGAAGTTAACAGCTTCATCCGCGTTTATTGTACTAACAAAATCGTATACGTCACCTTCTCACCATTACATTATCTAGCCCACCAATGCATTACTATTAGAGTGGGACTTCATCAATTCTTGGAGAAACAACTGAACGACCGCAAAATCATTCTGATACTTTCTGTCCTAAATCTCGCAAATCCGGGTAAACATCTGAAAATAAAATCAACAATAGAACCCACTATTTTTTCTTAATTATCCGGTAACTGAATTTCATTGCCGTAATCTCTTACCATTTTTCCTTCTCCAGTGTTCAGCGACAGCAAATTGGCCGGTTTCTGAGTTTCCTTGTAAATGAACGCGATTACTGTCAACTGTAGTATTTTTTGATCACTGATCAAATGTACCATGATTTCAAAGAAGCGTGCACTGCGTCAGAACGGGTCGCTTTTGCAATTATCGGGATTAAAATAAACACGTTAACAGTTTTCCAGACGTTGACCATTTTTCAGGTTTAAAGAAACGTCTAGTTTATGTACAATAGGAGAAAGACTGTGAACCGGAAAGCCTAAAATCCGCCAAGTAGCTTCCGACGAACTAATGCACTGACTGTTTGAAATGAAATAATTTTATAATTATTTTTTATTATCAAAATTATATTTATTTAGAGAATAATACCTAAAAAAAAATCAAAATTTTTAATAAAATAATTCGGGTCCCGTATGATCTCCTTGCTCGACAGTTACCTCACACAACAGCCACAACTTGAAAAACAGATAAAGTATCAGTAATTATAAAAAATTCATAAAATTAGTAAACAGTTGTACGATTTCCTTATAAGGTAACATTTTATTACCAAATTTTCAGGCTTTCTTTCTTTTGATAATTTACAATGATTTTACTCTGGTCTCAATCTTTCTTTAACTTTGATGTATATAAGCTGATTATTTAATCTAAACTCCGTATAACTACTGAAAATGACTGTTTAACAGTCTAAATGAGCAGAGGCTTTAGATTTTTATTTCTTGAAAACGGTTTCTTTTGCTATAGTTTAAAATGTTTATTTTTTCTATAGTTTAAACGTTCAGCATAACTCATTATACATATATATATATCTGTATTTATTATTAAAAAAAATCAAACATTCGTCTATTTTCTTTTTAAAGGGATAAATAACTCTCGGTAATGATTAAAGACATTTTACATTTTCATTTCGAAAAGAAAGAAATGGAAACCGCAAAGAAGGCTTTGTGCTGTACCTTAATAACAAACGTCTCCACGTTTGATTCACTAGTAATTACTACCTCATCATCAGAGTAAAATGAAAAGAAAAAAGCATACAGTGATGAGTTCGTTCCAGATTTTGAGTTCATTTCAGACTGTTATATTTATTCTAATATTTCAGTCTTCGGCAAGCTAAAAAAAAAGTATAATTAATTAATAATAATTAGAATGGCTCAGTTGCAACAAATAAATCGAGATTAACAAAAATTGCGTAGAATAGAAATGTATCCGAAAAAAGCTGTATCAACAATCATCTGAAAACTGTTCACCTGAATTATTAACCCAGCAAAAGCTTAGAATTCACTTTTTCACAAAGAATTTCACGGATCCACAAAAAAAAGAAAAGAAAAATTATAAGACAAGACGTTAAATAAAAAAAAAAAAAATTAATTAACAATAAAATTTATAAGTTATGATTTTCTTTATTTTAATCAATACGCAGTTAACCCAATTATAGGTACAATTTTATTTTAAAAGTTACACAACAATAAACTTCCATAAATTATATGTAAAAACACAATTACAATAACTAGAAAAAAACGTATTTTCCCAAAGGAAAAAAGTACGTATTTAAACCCAAAGGGTTGTTGAAACACATTAATGTTAAAAATAAACAAAGATTGAAAACTTTTACTGAACTGTTAAGATTGTTCCTTACCCTTCTACAGCACACGTTCATAACCAGGAAATTATTAACGCATTTAAAAATCTGTGAAAAATTAATGAGTTTAACATAAATAATGTAACAATTTCTTTATAAACAAATGTGTCTAAATTTAATTTATATTTTTAAAAATCAGTCATCAAAATTAAATTGAAATAGGTTGGAATGGTATCTACATATTACAGGTAATTAACGTAGCTTTGTCTGTTTTAACAACCGTTTACATAACTGCTTTCATTACAGTTGTATTTTTTCGGTTTCTAAATAAATTAAAATTTCCGTAATACTTAATTATTGAAATATTACAACAAAAAAGTGTGTAATGAATTTTTTAAAAAAATTCTAAGCTCACATAGAAATTAAAGAAAACTCGTTACTCCGACATTTCTATACAAATATCCCTTCAATTTGTACACTAAGAAGTGTACATTAAAATTTTCATGATACAAATTCTGTGCTCGATTATCCAAGAAGCGGAAAACTAATATGATTGGTAAAAAGAAAAAAATTTAATAATTATAAAAATCGACTTTCCTCAAAATATATACTATAACATAAATAAAAGTGAAATGCAATTTAATAATTTTTTCTTTTGAATAAAAAAAGAAATTTATTTCACAATTTATACTGAATATATTTTAACGGATTAAAACGTTTAACATTGATTACTTCCTGAATGTGTTTTTAATATTTAATGTGAGAGTACGTTTCTGGTGACGTGAGTAAAAATAGAAAGCCCTTGAGATATACCGAATGATTCATAAGAATGTAAAAAAAAACTTTTAGGATATGTTCTATTGGTAAAAATAAAGAAGATATTTATATAAAGATAAGTTTTAAAACGCTTCGTTAGCGAGTGTCGGCTGGCGATACATTTCGTTCTGATTTCTGCGCCTTCGGTAAAATTAAGCAGAACTGTAATTCTTGAAATCCGAATTAAAGAATGAATTTAGCGGTTGTATTTGTAATTTGACCTGAGAAACTGAAAAAAATGAAGTCCCAGAACTACATTTTTAATAGTTTTCGAGAAATCTGCAGTAAAAGACAAAAGAATGGGGTCATAAAAACACTATTTTATGTTTTGCGTAAAGTATCTTTGACAAAAGGGCAATAGACACAAATGTTTAACGCAAAACTAATTTGATTATAAATAAAATAATATGAATAAAATCCAAAGAAATAAATACAAATGTAAGAATTTCGAAGTTAATTAAAATTTTTGAAAAGTAATAAAAATACAGTTCCAGGATCTATTTATTATTTTTTTTTTCTATTTTTACATCAGATTTCATATAAAACCACTAAATTTACCCTTTAATTTGGGTCTCAAGAATTATAGTTTGGCTTAATTTTACTGAAGGCGCAAAAATCTGAGCAAAACCTTTAGCTAATCGACATCGCTAAAAGCGTTTTAGAACATGAACTTTGTCCTTTATTTTTAACAGTAAAACATGTCCTGAAAACCTAATAGATTATTCGTGAATCATTCTACGTATATTCTAATTTTTTTAAAAGGTTATTTTTATTTTATTATTAATTTTTCCACCTGATTAATACTAGCTTTGATAAAAAAAATAAATAATATTACGTGATATTTCTTATGTTAAGTTGATGAGCTTACAATCCTGAATTAAGTAACTATTATAAAAATCTTTAAAATGTACACAGGGGATTATAAGATAGATTTGATGGAATTGGTATCTAATCGTTGAAAATCAAATATGTCAAACTTTAAACGCTGAGAAAAATTCTTTTTCTTGTTAAAAAAAGAACAGACGTAAAGATTATCAGTCTGTAGTTAAACAATCTATGACAGTAAACGATGTTTTTCAATTTAATTTATTTTAAATCCAAAAAAATTACAATGAAATTGTAAACCGTACGGTAAAAGTCTCGCGGATATAATTTCTTCTGCTCAAAAACAAAAATTTCTATAATATAAATAAAACTATTTTTAACAAAACGATCCTGATATCAAAAACGGTACTTAAAAAAAAAAAATACATGTTATATAAATTTAATAGACAACAGATACAAAATAATAGATAAGAAACAATACTTAAGAGTTCCATGAAATAAGAAAAAAATAAACATTTGTTACAAAACTCTTACCGGTCCGATTTCATTTATTAAACAACGAATAATCATAAGAATTTTATTATTTCTGTAAAGGTGATATGTCAGTGATTCCCAAATTGTGCACCACGGCGCCCCGGGAAGCCGCGGCCTCTTCACAGGGGGCACCGCAAAATATTGTATAAGCTTCATAATTAATTGAACCAAGACATTTATAATCATTAATTTAATGTTAATAAAGTAAAAAAATAATGAAGATACACTTGTTTTATTTATTTTTATCTCTTACTTACGAGTAGTCATACTTTTACTTAGGGTAGGGCGCCATAAAAAAATTGTAATTGAAAAAGGGCGCCGCGACTCGGAAAAGTTTGGGAACCACTATGATATATATATATTACATAAAAATGATGTAATATTGCACTTATTACTTTGTAAGTGTAACGGTCTCCGTGGCGCGAGTGGTAGCGTCTCCAGCTTTCATCCGGAGGTCCCGGGTTCGAATCCCGGTCAGACATGGCATTTTCACATACGCTACAAATCATTCATCTCATCCTCTGAAGAATGCCTTACGGTGGATCCGGAGGTTAAAAGATTTTTATCGTTAAATTCGATTTTACCAAACGAATTTATTTCTGTTTTATTCATTCATTTTTTAATAAAACTAGTATAATGTCTTGTAAACTAATACTTTTATTTTTTTTTTAAGTGATGAGAATTAAAAAAATTGTCTCATCTTCAGTACTTTCATTTACATAACATTAACTATTAAAACAAGCTGTATTATATATTCTTTTAAATTGTATTATTTCAAGTACATTATCAAGGTTTTGTACGTTACCTAGTACTATCAAGTACTGCTATCTAGCGGCGCGATTCGTAAAGGTACATAAAAAACTGAATAAAATGACATATCCGAGTCCCTTGACTCATCAAATGGAAAAAAAAGTTGTCCCACAAAATTCGAGGTATTTTTTGAAAGTATTCTTTATTACTAATCTAATTGAACTGAAATATAATGTTTTCAGTTTGTTTTTCCCCATTTTCATTTCACTGTTAGGTTAGGTCATGTTTAGAATTGTAAACGTAGTTCATCGACTTCGTCGCCTCTTATCGACGAATTTCTAACAAAATCCGTGATAAGGAGGTAAATTAGAGAAAATGTTTTACTTATAAAAATATTTGTTTTGAATACATCACAAGGAAATTTTTAAACATTCTCAAAGATTGGTAAATTTATTAATCTTGATAAGTTTTAGGTTAACTTTGACGATAAAGTGTTTCAGCAGAAAAATTCTAACGTACAAAATAATGATGGTTTCTTTTTCTAAAAAAATTACGTAAAAGTGGAAGTTTCTTTTATTTTTTAAGAACTAAAAAATTCAAGGTCCTTTCTTAGTTTTGATTCGATAATTTTTTACATTTTTACTTGAAATTTTGGTACACAAACATGCAACACCCTGACAAGAATATTTTTGAACTGAGGTCTTTATCCGTTAGCTTTCGCAACGCATCATCAAAAGCGACGTTTGTAATTTTTATCTTCCAATATTTTATTCCTTTTCTACTGAAAATAACTGAACTAATAGATTACTTAAGAAGGTGCCCGATAATAGTTCAGAAATTCCAGAAAAGGAATAAGGGAAATCGAAAAAGGAAAGATATTTTTTTAAATCTTCATCTTGAATTATCCGTATGAGAATATTTAAAAGTGGTATTCTTTTTAAGTATTCACCGATGTTTTCGGCTTAAAATTTGTTATAAATGTGACAAAATTATATTTAATCTTATTAAACAATTTTTCCTACGCTTTATAAATGACTACAAAAGGAATTTTTTTTTATTAACGATACACGGAAATTAGTAAGAAATAACAGAACAAGAAGAAGCGATCTTAGAAAACAAAAAAAAGATATCAAACTTAATATTTCGTTGAAATGAAACGAAATAAACTTTATATTCTAAAAGAAATATTTCCTTTTCCGATTTTTCATTACACAGCTTTCAGAAAAGTAACTTACATAAATAATCTTTTTTCAACTGAAATAGAATGTGGCAAACGGGTCAATAAAACAGTATTAGTAAAAGGGATGAAAAAGCATCAAAAGGAAATAAAAACGCAGTCAAACTTATCAAAAATTCTTTCAAAAAAAAAAGGGAAAGAAAAAACTTTTTATTGGTTTTACTAATCCATAAAGTTCTCTTACTGTCAACAGAAATATGGCAATGAATATATTATTATACTGGATACGGTATTCTGTATACGAAAACGCAGTAGATTAAAGTCTGTCGGTAAAATTGCTCTTTAAATTATAGATGCAAACAATACACTGCAACCATCTTTATAATATCGTTTTTACAATGCTGAAATAACATAACGGCAGAATTGGATGCAGTGAATTAAAATCAAAATTGGATAATATAATATTTAATAAAAAAAGAAGGAAACGCCCGCGTACTCTCACTACCCCTCTCTCTCTCTCTCTCTCTCTCTCTCTCTCTCTCTCTCTCTCTCTCTCTCTCTCTCTCTCTCTCTCTCTCTCTCTCTCTCTCTCTCTCTCTCTCTCTCTCTCTCTCTCTCTCTCTCTCTCTCTCTCTCTCTCTCTCTCTCTCTCTCTCTCTCTCTCTCTCTCTCTCTCACACACACACACACACACACACACACACACACACACACACATAAACAAACAAATATATATATATATATATATATATATATTGAAGTCCATAGTTTTCTTTATAATATCTTTTTCTACAACTGGCAATGCTGCCCCCTTTCCCGTTAGATAAAATTAAAATTAAAGTAAAACAAAAAAATGACGACAAAAAAGTTGCTCTACGTAACTTATTAATATTTCCTTTGTTAAAGTGAATCTGTAACGAAGCCGATGCCGTGAATCCAATGTATATGAAACTAATCCTTTAGGAATTATCATGTACTCATTAAACCATAAAAAATGGAATAAAATAAAATTCCGATTTCTATAAAAGACTATGAGCTTTAGAATCAAGAGTTCTAACATCATTTGGATTTACCGGGGGGGGGGGGGATCATTCAAATTTTGAAAAATGTTTAAAAGCCATTAACAAACGTAAAAGAGAATAGTATTAATTTATATGATAATCAGCAATCCATTTCCAAGATATCTGTCCTGAACCAGATTGCAATAATACTTAATGTTAATAAATTCTGAAAGTTTTGTGTTTTATGCCTGGTTCTTGGCTTCAGTTGATAATCTGAAGTTTTTAGGGAATCTAGTGAAATTTCATAGAACCGGGACTCATAAAGAGCAATGTATGTTATTCTTATTGACGTCCATGTATTACTTCTATGTTACTTCTGGGTAAACACTTTCACTGACGGAAGTAAAACTGATAAATTATTGAAATAGATTCGATTAGACGTCGATGTCTATCAATGTTCTTCGGATGCTGTTCTGAAAAATAATCTTATTAAACAATGACAAAGAAAACAGAATATTTTTTAGGAATGTATTTTTTATTTTTCAACGTTGTCACCTTTCTTTCTTTTTCCTGCTTTGCCTCCGGTAATTACGGTTCAGATAATACTTCAGAGGATGATTTGTATGAGTGTAAATGAAGTGTAGTCTTGTACATTATCATTTCGACCATTCCTGAGATGTGTGGTTAATTGAAACCCAACCACCAAAGAACACCGGTATCTATGATCTAGTATTCAAATCCGTGTAAAAATAACTAAAAATAAATCCGTGTAAAAATAACTAAAAATAAATCCGTGTAAAAATAAATCAGCTGATTTGGGAAGACGCGTTCATCACTAGACCAACCCGGTGGGTTCAACGTTGTCACCTAGCAATTAAATACACTTCTGACGACTTTCCAACTTTTTAACAACTTCATTTTTATTGCGATTCGTCTAACTATGCAGAATAAGCAGTTGTTTCAACTTTGACTTCATCATTTAAAGTAAATCTTCGTCCAGCGAGCCATTTCTTCAGGTTTTGGAAAGGGAAGTAATCGCTGAGAGCTAAATCCGGAAAATATGAGCAATTTGGAAACATTTCGAAGCTCATAGGTCATGGAAACTTTTGCAGCAACAACCCGTTTTTTTGTGTCTGCAGACAAAGAAATGTGTTCTTTTTGGCCAGCTGTGAACATCCTGAATTTATCCTGAATATTATCCTGAACTGAAATATTATCCTGAATAACACCCTTCAATTGGTCCAGTATGAAGCGTAACACTCTCCGTTGATGCCCTGCCGTTTTCCAAGCAGTCTATGAACACTACAACACGAGAATTCCCAAAAAGAAAACAGTAGCCATGACTTTCCCTGAGATGAAACCGTTTTTACTTCTTTTCCCATTCACTGTTTGGACAGCAATTTGGTCTCAACGTGATCCGATGTCACTCAGTGGTGAATCCATGTTTCATCTGCTGTTATAAAACGTCGAAAAACTCAGCGGAATCACGTTTAAATAACTCTAAATACCCTTGAGAAGTGTTTATTCGAATGGGATTTTTGGTCGACTTTTTCAAACGCGGCACTCATCCAGCGGAAAGCTTTTTCATACCCAGAACATCATGTAAAATTTAGTGGACACGATTTACGAGATATTTTAAATGTCAGCAATATCGAATATCTTCAATCAGCGATAATTTAATAAGGCGTTGTAGAGTTTTGTGACGATTTCGTCAGTCGTAGCAGTTTTGTGCCAAATATTCATCATCTTGAATAAATGTATGCTCACCTTTTAATTCAGTAATTTTACAATCCAAAAAGAAGGGAAAGAATCCTTTAAATTCGAATCTTACTATTTTATGTCTTTCGTAATTAATATAAAACTGTTACTTTACAACTGCTGGAACTTCAATTTTATCCATTTTTCAAAATATCCCAAAATGTATTTTCCTTATTCCATCGCCAGAAACACGTAACTAAACGCACTTGCCTGAAACTTTACAACATGGCATCTGAAGAATCAACTTTGCAAATATCGTAGTATATCATAACAATTCGGCCCTACTCTCTTATAAGGCTGAGAAACTTCCGAACGAACCTAACCAAAGAAAAGCCAAGTACACCATCTTACCTCGCCCTGAACACGTTAGCACAGAATACCTCCGTTATCTTCTGACTGTAAAGTTTTTTACTGCCAATTTGATAGCCCGTAACCTTCATCAATCTGGTAGTATATATTTTCTTGCTGTTTTATATACAACTTTTTTTTTGGTAAAAATCTCTAATAAGATTACTATGAGGTTCCGAAATACATAAAAAGAAACTGCTTTCAATAAGTTCAACCGAGGCAGAACTGTTATAATTTTCTTTCCCGTGCTGAAGGTAGTAAGTTCGACGTAATGCTGTAAAAGTTATATCGTATAACTACTGACTCCTTGTTACTGTCCACGACCACCGATATCAAGTAGTAATTAACAGATCCTAGACTAATGATCCATGAACCATTGATCATGGTTTAAAATCCACACGGATCAAAGAATCTGATTTAACAACGCTACGTAAAATACATAAGACTTAATGAATATCAGACGAATCAATCAATCGCTGATTTTATCATGAAAAATATCTAAAAAAAAAAAATACTCTAATATAGTTTATTTCTTAAACTATATTCTCCGTATTTCGTTACGAATTTATTCTTTAGCGAAATAAAAAATCATATTTTAAACGAAGACGTTTAATTTCTAACATCCTAGAACTTACGTATAGATTATAATTACCAGTCAGCTTTCCACCAGGTTGATTACGAAATATCACCTTTATAAGTGAAATATCAGTTATATATTGCAGAGTACTTTCGATCTAAGGAAAACACTTTTAAAATAAATCTCTAAAACAAGCACGCGATTTTAAAAGAACGAATCGATTTTAGTTGCTTACTCTTCTGTTTGTGATATGAGTTTAGTTTTTTGTGGTTTTCTATAGCTGGTTTAGATTTAGTTGGTTCTATTTCTTTTATGGATGCTCATGGATTTGTTTCTTCTGGTCTGTTTTATTTTATTGGGATTATTTATGATTATATGAATATAGTAGTTCCATTAAAAGAAAGGTATTTATAAATATAGATTTGCGAATACCTTTTAAAACTTTTATACAAAGAGTTCACAAAAATTGTACGATTTTAGTTTTTATTAATTTCCTTTGGATAAAATTACAGTGAATTTTATCCATAAATCAAAAAATAACAAACGTGAATATTTTATTTTGAGAGGATGAACATTTTTTCAAGCCCCTAAGGTGGATAAATAAAGATTTTGTTAGCTGAATGTGTAAAATAAATTAATAATGGTTCAGTAAATTAGATGCACGATTTCTGATTTAATTTTATTTAGAAAATAGGAAAATGAGCATTATCAAAATTCTTTTAACATTTAGGAACTGATTTCTTTGAAAAGATATATGAGCACGTGTCAAAGAAATAGTGGAATTACTCGCAAAATTACAAATTCTATGACTTAATGGAGGTTCTTTTGGAAATTGGAGGTTCTTTTAATGAAATAGTGATATTTATAGCTATGTATAAAAATAGCGTATAAATTATTAAAAAAAACAAAAAGTTAAAAAAACGAATAATTCTGTAATAAACGGCAATTAATCCAATAAAGTTTTCTTCAAAGGCCTAGTTAGTCCACCTAGTTGTTCTAGTGATTAACTCGTCATCGCAAATCAGTTGTTTAACAGCTGATTTTCGCAGTCGAAGGATCTAAAATTTAAATCCTATTTAAAGTTAGCTGCTTTGATACGGATATGAATACTAAACAGCGGACGTACTTTGGTGGTTGACGTTCAATTAGCCACACGTATCAGGAATGATCGGTCTGAATCTGTAACAAGACTAAACTTCATTTTACGTCATACATATCATCCCCACTTCATCGGACCGAGAGAGAAGTTGCTAATTGTTCATTGGTTGAACAGATTGGCACGTACACATTAGGAAAGAAAGGTATATAAAAATAAAATGTCTACTAATTCAATATGTATCCGCTAGATGGCGCGCGAATACGTAAACTCACATTGAAAACTACTTACTTGGTTTTGTAAATATTTTATTGTAGTCGTCATATAGTACCAAACTAAAAATATTTACACATGAAGAATGTTTATCGTTCTATTAAGTTCACTCGCTATCAACCACCAAATTTTAAAGAAAATTCAAGTCATTGGCTTGGCATCCAAACCCCAATTTGCAGATTTTATAATCCTTCTTTTCTAGAAGAAATTTTCAATGGCGAAAATCGAATAAGTGTAAAAGATAGAAAACGTTCATAGGATAAAGAAATCTACTACTAAATCTTCCAACCAACAAATAAATAATTTTCAATATCAGCAATTTAAGCCATACCGATTATAAGAAATATAAAATGTGATTGACAATGACAAAAAATACACTATCCGAGTTTTGGATTGAAATGATCGACAGAACGTTTAGGGTGCAGACGATCCGGAATGTATTCGGGATAAATAATTTTTTTTAATTTTTGTTGCACCAACAATTAAAACTGGTAATAGTTACGTAGAAAATTTTTAAAACAATATTATACCACTAGTGTAAGAAAATATGAATAATTTTTATTTTTCAACAAAACGGTTCAGCACCATAATTAAGAGTTTATCTCTTACAATCAAACAATCGCTGCTTGAATTTGATAAATCAGTAGAAGCGACGTTAGTGAAAGTAATTTTTCCCTAATTCTACTTGAAGTTCTATATGGGTCATATATTTAAATAACAGAATCGGTTGTAATTGTAGGTATATAAGTTTCATATTTTGGAACGAAATCGTTAGTACGTGAGACATTTGCTACGTTTCATAATAAATCTAAATTAATTATTTATGACTGTGAACTAAAAATAAATATAAATAACAGTCGCTATTGTATTACGAAATTAAAACCATTTTTAATTTCTTTATAATTAAATATAGGTTTTTGAAAATTTAGTTAATTTTACAACCGTATACAGAACAGTTAGCATAAACTTAGTTCTTTTTGAATTAGATTATAAATAACAATCTTAGTTATATTATAAGCTCCAATGGTTTTTATTTGCATACAATTCAAACAATTTATAACCATGTGGTTTTATTACACAAATATTGTAATACTATTACTAACGATTGAACTATGTAAAAGAATATTTTTAATGGCGTTAAATATAATTCTGATTAAAGAGAAGCATTATTGAACACTGCTTATGGGGAGGAAAAAATTTCGGACAACATCCAGATGGGAAAAAAAGTTATAATACCGTATATAATATATATAGTAAGCGAACAATATTGTCACTTTTATTAAATAAGTTAACATTTATATGTAAAATAAAATTTGTGTTTAGAAATAATATTTACCATCATCATACTTATCATTATTTATTATTTAAGCATCATTATTAATTCCTTGTACGAAGTAAAGGAAGTATTGTGATCTCGAAAAATTTCGGTTTTCGGATTTCAACGGAAATATCCATTTTAACCATTCCTGAATCCATTTTGACTAGTTTTGTCGTGACGTAACTCAAAAACGATTAGCCGTAAGACATTTTAGACCGTTGACATTTTAGATTTAGCACTGTTGTAACATCGTGCACCTCCCTTTTTGATTGCAATCGACTGAACCAAAAGTGTCCAAAAAAGCCCAATATCCAAAAACAGTTGGATTTTAGACTTTTTCTTAACTGCAGTAATCAGCTCCTCATTGAAACCTTTTCAACGATATATCATATTTTCATTGGTTCCAGCCAAATAAAATTTTAATTAATGAAATATATGGATCGTACAAGGGGAAGGCACATCGATTCGAATCAGATTTCATTTTCTTTTTTTTTAACTTTTTTTTAATTTAAATTTATTGATTTATTAATAATTACTAACCACTGATTGTCAGCAGATTTTTTTAACTTTCTTAACTAATTTTTTTTAAACTTTTTTTTAAATTTAATAAGTCGATATTATTGACTTATTAATAATTGTTAACCTCTGTGTTCCTTTGCACGTCGAGCCGTCTGGTGCTGCGATCTAGAGGGTGCTGTCACTAACCGGAATGTGAGATTCGTACTAGTATTCTACATTAGAGTCCCGCCCAGTGCGGTTGCATTATTCATTTCATCCGGATGGACAATTAGTGTTAGTTATATTCTACGTAAGGATCCCGCGCAGTGCGGTCGTGTTTTCATTTCAGTCCAAGGGGACTCTCATAGTTTCTTGATAATGTTCAAGTTCAATTACGACTAAAGTGTCATACATTCTTAAGTTTAATGTAACTATTGTAATTCAATTAAAATGTCAAGGGTGACAACAAATTAAAGATAATGATTCAAGAAGAATATAGCGTTGCTTCATTTCATCATCTACCATCTCAAAAACAAAAATATAGTCCAAACTAGCTCTAAGTTCTACCAATCTAAAAAAAATTGTGTATATATAATTTAAGAGGCATGCAAGTAAATCACGTGGTGTCCAAATGAGATTTTTTGTAAAAAAAAGAATGATCACTTACTTTGAAATTAAATTTGGAGACAAATCATGAAAAATATTTGGCGGGATGTTTTATATATATATATATATATATATATATACCTATGTGTAAAACTTTGAGGCTCAAAAATGTCCAAACTACTACTTCAGTTTCGTTGAAATTTAGATATACATGTAAAAATTGATTAAAAAAATTGGTTGAGTCGTTCTTAACCGATCAGGATCAGCTGATCTCGGTCGGACCACTTCGGAAATCTGAATATTTTTAGTGTAGTTACTGTGGGGGACTTCGATGCTCTCCAATAAAAAAACAAGAATCCTAATCGAAAAAATGTTTTAAGCATACAATTATATTTTTATTCAGAATTCTTATAAGCGATACAATGCAGGCCAAAGAAAGCAAACGGTATGATCTAAAGTATTTTGAATCTCCTACACCAAAAGAAATATCCCTTTCGGCACGCCGGAAGGCGGAGGAAAATTTCACCGGTGCTAAGTAGGGAATAAAAAAGATTTTCACCTCAGAAAAACTTTAAATTTACTCAATACGTCAATGGAAGCATGTAAAAAAAATTTCACATGTTTAGCATACGACAAGCCCTACCTTCTTACAATTCCAACAAAACTTTGGTCATTCCTTGCCGTAAGGGTCCATCATATGAAAAATTGTTTCAGACAAAAGTTTTAGGTAATGTTTAGAAGACTAACGACTACTTTAAATCGAATCGATACTGTGCCTATTAAGGGAGGCACATGATTTTCTTTTGTCTTCGAAACCCCATTTTTTCCACCCCCTTGGGCCAATGGTTTAGTGATATCAAAAACATTATTAGATACGTTTTAGACCCTTATTCAAAGAATAGTAGGAACTTTAAACGAATTCGATATTTTACTTAATAAGAAAGATATAGCAATATTTTGTTTTTTCGAAAAAGCTCCCCCATTTCCACCTCCATGTTCCAATTTTAGCCGTTGACAAACTCGACCGAGATTTTGAGACGAGTTATTTTTAAGGATCGATTTGAAAGTGATTGGCGCAAAATTACGGTATTTATCGTGTCCACAAGAAAGTGAAAAATATAAATTTAAATATAAACTTTTGAACTGACGGTGGTTTTGGGATCTGAGAGATGTGAAACGCAAAGGTAAGTCGAAATTTTTCGAAATTCGAATCATGGTACCCATTACAATAGGTAGCTTTCGTATGAAATCTATCTAAAAGAGAATTATTTTGTTTTGGATCCGTATGATTTTTTGTATTAATTCATAATAGACCAATATGTTAAACAAGCAATTTATGCGCGTCTAGTGAGTTAACTGATTTACGAATGAATTTTTACATAAAACACGATATCTTAAAATCCTGGTTCTACTTCAATAATCTATTTAAATGAGAAACTTCTCATTAATCTAGAAACAAATCTGATTTGTTTTAATCGAACGGTTGCATTATAATTGTTCTAAGAAATAACATTCAGCCATCTTGAATTTAAATTATTAACCCATTTACGAATTAAGTTTTACTTTATCGTAAGTGTTACAAAGTTTTTAGTTTTATTATTATTTATTAAAAATAAAAATAAATAAAATTTGTATGTAATTTTTGTGCATATAATCATGGGCGATCAGAGGTTTGGTAATAAAATCTAAGTTCAAATCGAATTTATGACGCGTACTTTGATTCTGATATTAACTGTAACAAATGTACTTGGTTATAGAAGTTTATTAAAGTGCGTTGTCTCAGAATTGATCAATCTAAGAAAACATAATGATAAATTCCGTTTTGAAAATTTAACATAGGTATTTTCATCTTATTTTAAAATGGTCTCTACTGGGAAGAAAGTAATAACTTTTATAAAAACTTTTATACTTTTCTAAGTAAACTCAAATCGAATAGCTCGTGATTTCGCTCGCGTTATATACGTATAGAAAATAAAAAATTATAAGGAGTTTATCAGTAATTATGTTCGGAATGTTTCCCTCAGAGTTATCGCTATTTACAGCTTAACAGATAAAATAGATTAATTTGAATGAATAATAACTTCTTCAGTAAGATAAAATTTCATTAACATGATAAAATAAAAGAACGATCTGGCATATTTTCACGTTGTCTACGATCAATAAATTCTAGTAACCCTAGAAATTCTTCCTGTATGTGACCACGTCGTTAGTCATAATGAAAATATTAATTACTAAATTGAAAAACGAATTACAATTATGTGTATACCTCATTCTGATGATACGTCTTAGTTCAAGGTATAAAAATGTGTAACAGATTTGCTACTTTATTCGCGTGAAGATGAGTTTTCGCGGGTGACCGCCAGATTAACAATGATATTGAATTTAGTAAAATACATAATAACTTTCTGAAGAAATCGATGTTGATATCGAAATTCAATATCTCTCAAACCTTCAAAATGTAAAATTCCAAACACCGTTAAATTCTCAATACTGTTATGGAATTTAAAATTCCATTACCGTTAAATTAGTTGAAATTCCCTTAATCTTTTTTTTATTATAGCAATTTAATTTTACATATATTATGATAGTAATAGAATTAAATCTTTTTTATAGACAATGACATTAAATTTAGTAAATTATAAAACAGTCTGAAGAAGTCAATTAACATAGACAAAAATCGATATGAACAACAATATTAAATTTAATAAAAGGTCTCTGTTATTTTTTTTTTCTTTTCGAATAGCCCATTTAGAGGGCACGCTTAATCAACTTTTTAGCCCATGCTTCTTTCATTTTTCTAGAGTTCAGTTCAATTCATTTGTTCTTTGTCTTCTTGAGTCCATTTTCTCCCTCTTCTACAAGTGAGTTTTTTCCTCTCTTGAAACTCTAATTCCTGTATTGTTTTTTTGAATGTTGCTCTGTCTTTTAAAATGTCTATTGAATTGTTTACTATTTCTTTTGTTTGTCTATTTCTTTAAGCCAGGTTATCTTGTTCTTGTGAGTGTTTAGTAGGGTGAAGATCTGTTTTGTTAGTCTGGTGTTCTCCATTTTGTATATGTGTCCATAGAATCTGTGTCTTCTTTTCCTGATTACATCTGTTATTTTTTCTATTTTGGAATATAGCTCTTGGTTTGGTCTTTGTTTATAATCTAGTCCTGTGTTGTTTTTGGGCCTAATATATTCCGTAAGATTCTTCTCTCTATTCTCTCTACGTCCTGTACTTTATGTAGTTTCAGTCGCATATAGTATTTCTGGTCTAACTACCGTTTGGTAGTGTCTTAGTTTGGTGTTCCAGGAAAGGGATTTCTTGTTGTAGGTATTCTTCGTGATATTATATGCTTTTTCTATTTTGAGTAATCTATTTTCTAGAGCTATTTTTTCACTATTTTTTCTCTGTTATTTATTTATATGTTTATTTTGTTTTGCTTATGATTTATATAATAATGAGATTGGTGAGGTCTGAACTGTGGTAAAGAATCAAGGGTTCATAAGAAAGATACAGTTAAAATTTCTAATTATTGGTTTAGTAGTTACCACAGTTATCGGGAACGAAAAAGACTTGGTTTCTTTATACAGTGTCCCCACAAAGAAACATTCAGGGCATATTCTACTGGCAAAAATAATGAAAAACGTGCATATAAACATAGGCCTGGAAACGCTTAAATCTCCAAAGTAAGGAATACATAAAAGTCAAATTATAATGAAGTTAAAGAAAATCTGCGGTAAAAAAAAATAAAAATGTTCTTGGGTCGTTTTTTTATTAAAAAAATAAATAAAATTATTACCAAAAACTTATAAGAATTTTTTATCAGATTATTTTATAAAGGGGAGCACAAATCTCTAACTGTCAACCTCTAAACATTTTTATTAAAAGAGTTTCATGAGAAAATATGTCTTAAGTCTTTGTTAAACAAATAGTTAATGTATTAACTTAACCATTATATACAAAAAATTTGCTTCACGCAATAACTGTTCTTTATTTATATACTGATACAGTAATAACCATGTTCCCAAGAATATTAAAAATTATCCTCATTAAAAACATGTTTTGATTTTTAACACATTTATTTATGTAATGTAAAATATAAAGACGTACCTAAAATAACTAAAATGGTAAACTGTACAAAAATCTCTCAATATTTTACAGTTTAAAAGATTAAAATGGCATCATGTAAAATGAAAAACAGAGTAGAAAGTTTTTTTTTTATGATTGTGTTTAATTTTCATCATAAACAGATTTATGGGTTTTTTACTATCAGAAAATAGTAACCATAAATAATTTTAACAAGCTCAAATTTTTTATCATCATAAAACTTCTTATTAAAAATATATAACAGAGAATGTTACTGAATGATATAATTAAACAATAATACAAATAATAATTATAATTTTAAATAAAATAAATAATATACTCAAAATATATTCAAAGAAAAAACTTCCCAGACTTGTTCTACTTGTAAAAATAATGGACAAAGTTTGCATAAACATAGGTCTGGAAACGCTTTGTTCTCAAGTCATGGCTAGTGAAAGTTTTCACCCAGATTTCAGTTCTTCTAATAAAAAGAAGCCCTACTGTAATTTTTAGGACCCAAACTAAGGACTAAAGTTGGTGGTTCCTTATGTAATTTGAGCTGGGAAATAGGATAAAATAGGTCCCAGAAATGTAACGTAATTTTTTTTAAGATATCCAACGTAAAACACGAAATTTGGTATCGAAAAACAAGTTTTTTTTTAGGTTTGATAACTTTGTTAAATTACTAATAAATACGATTTGGTAAAAAAAAACTTGAAAAGAATTTAATTTTGAAAAAATAACAAAAATACAGCCAATATAAAGTAAATAAATAGAAACTTTTAAAATCGGGTTTCGATTGAAGAAAAATAAAAGAAAAATAGAGAGAAAATTGTATTATTCTTTCCGTACCTATTAAACATTATTCTTAATACAGGAAAATTAAAAAAATTAAATCAATAAATAAAATACGTAAAATGATAAATGGTAACAGAATAATAAATCTCATTTACAGTAATTGTTCGAAATTCCCCTCCTTCGCAATGAACACAGCACTTTGCCCAACATAAAATACATCCGGTGGCTTTCCGTATCTTCTCAGGATCGTTTCGTATAAATTCAATAGCCTTTCGGACTTTAAGGGGTAACTCTTCTATAGTATTAACTTTTTATTAGTATACTATCGTTTTCGCATGATCCCAACTGAAGTAATTGTTAAGTCAGGTGATCGTGGTGACCAATCGGTCCAACTCGTCTAATCCGGTTAAAGAAATTAGTATTCAAATGATTTCTAGCTACTAAAAAAAAATGTGGTGTTGCACCATCTGCTGGAAAATTATTTGGAATCTAGTTTGTAAAGGTATATCCTCCACCAAAAGAGCCAACAAATTATTTTTCAAGATACCAACGTATGCATCTCTCGTAAGGTTCTTATTGAAAACCCCGGAATTTTGTCATAAATAATGCCATACCAAACATTAATGTGAAATCTACGTGTTGAAAACTAGTTTCCACAGTACATGTGGATTGCCTTCGCTCCATAAATGGCAATTTTTAGAACCGAAGACTCAGTTTCTCGTAAAAGTAGCTTCATCAGTAAATAAAATTGAATTTACCTTATCATCGTTGACTAGAACCCAATGACACAAGTTTAACAGCTGGAGGTGACCTGTTGGTCGCAAACTTTTAACCTGCTGCAGGCAAAAGGATAAGATTTTCTTACCGCAGGATGCGCCACACTTTGTTTTTTGATAAACCAGTGCGACATGAAATTCACCTTGTACTAGTGCCTGGACTAGATTGAATTACACGATGATTTACTTGCCGTTCAACAAAA
Source organism: Lycorma delicatula (assembly GCF_047948215.1). Classification (NCBI taxonomy): domain Eukaryota; kingdom Metazoa; phylum Arthropoda; class Insecta; order Hemiptera; family Fulgoridae; genus Lycorma; species Lycorma delicatula. The sequence goes on along the minus strand of NC_134463.1, from coordinate 16,770,054 downwards.
AAGGAATTCGCTGGAAATGACCCTTCCGTTCGTAAATGCTGATAAACCAAAGAATGTTTAAAAAGGATGCTTTAAAAACAATTTTTATTAGGTAGTTCAGAATGAATAATACGATTTTCTGTCTATTTTTAGTTTGCTTTGCTTCAATAAAAAACCGATTTTTAAGAGTTTTTATTGGCTGTATTTACATTAGCTTTTCAGAATAAAATTGTCCACAGGTTTTGTTAGTAAATCTTCCGGAATTATTAGCTGTTGTATTACAAACCTAAAAAAATTTGTTTCTCAACACCGAATTTTCTATTTTACGTAGGATATCTTAAAAACTACTACAGTTACAGTTTTGGAGCCTGTTTTATTGATTCCCAGCTCAAATTATGTAAGAAACCATCAACTACACTCCTTAATTTTGGTCCCAAAAATTACAGTAGGGCTTCATTTTATTAGAAGGGCTGAAACCCGGGCGAAATCTTTCGCTAGCCGTAACTTGAAAACAAAGAGTTTCCAAACCTACGTTTATATGAACTATTTTCATAGAAACATGTCCTGAAAGTTTCTCTGTTTTTTTGTGGGACACCTTTATATAAAACCAGAACTGGCTGTTTAATTTTTTTATTTTTAAATTACACTAAAAATTTATTTTTGCTATTTCTTTTTTTTGAAATCTCATGAAATAATTACATACCAAATTTTAAATTTCTAAAACGGTTAGGGTGAAATCCTTGTTAATTAAATGTATTTCCAGATTTTTCGAACTTTGTTATCTACTTTTTCCATTTCTGAAAAAAGAATGAAAGGTAATTACAAAATTAATAACAATTAGTTTTTTTAATTTATGATTTTCTCTCGCTCTCTCCATTGTATTTGATAATTAAAAGGTTATTCAACCGTGCAATATAATGAATTAAATAGACTTGGAAGCTTTATATGCTGAATAAATCTATTCCGGATGCAACCAGTGTGTTAGAGGAAGTTAGTTGAAAAGGGTAGGTCAGAAGGGACTCATAACTTAGGAAGTTTAAAACTTTCGTCTTCTATCATTTTTCAAAGCTTAAAAGTTACCAAAAACTTTACTATAACCGTTAAAAAATCATTTACCGTAGATATCTATAAACTTTCTTTCTGAATAATAAAAAAAAAACTCATCAAGTGATCAGTAAAAGAAAAAATTTGAAAGGATAATACCTCAAATGGTATAAAAAAAACTTATTTCTCCTTACTGTAGAATAACAATAATTTTAATATAGAATTCAGTAAATTATCATAATAAGTAAAGAGCGAAAAATTTGCAATAATGACTACAATACCAAACGCGCGCGCGCGCGCGCGTGTGTGTGTGAGAGAGAGAGAGAGAGAGCGAGACCGCGCGCAAATATTATAGAGGAACAATATATATAGGAATATTATAGAGGAATATTGGAAAATCGTAATGAGCAATTAACCGACTTTAAATTTAAACCTCCAATTTATCACTAATGTACCTTTCACAAAGTTCTGCTAAATCAGTATTTAAATTACCTAAATGCGACGTAACATCACACTGATGCGAATCAGACGAATACAACTTATTGTAGAAATTATGAAAAAATTAAAACAACCCGCCACTAAATTGCATAAATTTCCCGGCTACACCGTTCAAGTTATGAATTAATTTTTGAAAAACCTTAGTATTTATGATAATAATTCTTTTTCATTGAAAATCTATTAACAAAAAATTATAAATTTTTTTGAAAAAAATTAAAAAATATTTTTATTTGGGGGCTCTCATACTCATGGGAAAACATTCGGATAAAATTAGTTTTTAAAAAATAATCTTTAAGTGGTAATAATAAATTTAAAAAAATAACTTTTTAAAATCGTTAAAAAAAATAATAATAAAAATAAATATAAAATAATTAAAAAAATACAGCCACAATTCTAAATAAACAAAGTTGGTAATTTTCTAGAAAGAGGTGAAAATTTTTTACTAATTTAAAAAAAATAAAAAGTAAGGGCTATCAAAATATTACGATTTTTACAGTTTATATGCAATGGCTAACCTACGAATGGATTTAAATTTTAAAAAATATTTTTGTTATCATAGACCTTTAGAATGGGATGAGTAAACATGTTTATAATGGTTTGAAGGCCTATTGATGTAGAAAATATAGATACAAAAAAATCCTATAAATTCCTTTTCCAGAGCAAAATAATGCTAATATATAGGGCATCCTTTAACTGTAAGATCAAACTCTAGAAAGTGATTCTACTTAACATATTAAAGAAAACATTTACAGTGAACATTTATTTAAAAACGCATTTTTTCTATCTGTCCATTTTGTGTTTTTTAAGAAAAACAATTATTTTTCAAGAACGGTTGGAGATAACGCGATAAAATTCTGTGCTTTATTTTAAACTAACAGTTTTTAACGGGAAAAAACAACGATACTCTTCGTTGAAAAATTTCAAAATGGCGGTCGTTTCAATTTTTCAATCTTAAATATCTTAGGAATTGATTAGATTTATCAAATTGTGTTGTGTTATAAAAATGATGAAGCATTTTTTTGTGAACAAAACGTTACCTTGGTCTTAAAATCCGACGACACAGAAGAGAGTTACTGCAAAACCTAGGCTTCAAACGATGTGGCGGCCATATTTTTTTTTATTACCGTGACTTACTCGATAAATAAATCAAATTTTCTATTAAAATTGTTAAAATTAGCAATTTTAATCAAAAACCACGATAATAAAATAACAAAAAGGCCGCCATATCGGTTTAGGCCTACGTTTTGCAATAATTCTGTTGTTTGTCGTCGGATACGACTAAGGTGTCGTTTTGTTCACAAAAAAAATCTTCACAATTTTTACAATATAACAGAAGTTCATAAATCTAATAATTGTTAAGATATTTAAGATTTAAAAATTGAAACGACCGCCATTTTGAAATTTTTCAACGAAGAGTATTGTTTTTTTCCAATTAAAAAATTTTAATTTAAAATAAAGTAAAAAAGTTTATTACGTTATCTCCAAACATTCTTGAAAAATAATTTTTTTCTTAATAAACACAAAATGGAAGACAGAGAAAAATATGCGTTTTCGGACCAATGTTCACTGACATTTTTTCTTCAATTTGTTAAGTAGAATCACTTCCTAGAGTATGGCCTCACAATTAAAGGACACTGTATAATATGTAAGGGTGATATACCACGTTATGCAGATAATTTGGCAGCTGATTCTATATTTAAAAATTAAGAAAAAAGTACACATACACATATGTCCGTAACAAACGCTTTGTTAACGAGTTACGGCTGGCGAAAAATTTCGCCCAGATTTCATCTCCTCCAGTGAAATGAACCCATACAGAAATTCTTCAGACGCAAAAATATAATGCTAATTTGATGGATTCATATGAAATTCAATCTGACAAATTGAAAAAAAATGAGTCTGAGGACTGTAACTTCTGTACTTTTTTAGAAAACCGGCGCTAAAAGCAAAAAACCGGGAATCGAAAACGCACTTTTTTACGTTTGACTTTAGTAACTTGATTAAATTGCCAATAAACAGATAAGACTCTTTAATAAAACGTGTAGGAAATTCTATTCTAAACAGAATAGTATAAATAAAGTGAATGACAGTTAAATAAAATGGACTTTTATTTAGAGTAATACAAAGCTACATTTTAAACTTCACTTTTTAAAAAAGTTTATATGAACTTTTTTATTATTTTCACCACTAAGACATGTTCTTAAAATTTCTACCTTTCTTCGTAGAACACCTGTACAAACATGCTTCAGAAATATCAAGCGTCAGAATCACTGTAAAGATAAATGTTTGCAAAAAATTCACTCATCTCCTTCTAGAAATTAACATTGCCAAACGATAGATAAATTTCACTTTATATTTTTAAATTTTGCTCTTTAAGTGATGTATTATTTAATTTCTCACTTTATCCTTCAAAAAAATCAAAATTTATATTGATAATGAACCTATTTAAAGAAGTCCTTTAATGCGTTTTAAATTACGCACGACAATTTTAAAATAGTAATTGGGGTCCCCTACATTACATAACCCGACATTTAAATAAGAGTTTAAATTAAATGGTAAGGGAAATTGTTTTTAATGAGAAAGTCAAGATGGATGAAGTTACAGATGAAAAGTGAGAGGTCCTTTCCTGGAATTAATTCCGGGTTGTTACAGTCCTCAAAGTTCTCTCACAGTATTTTACCATTAAATTTTTTGTAAGGACAGAATCAAAAGCTTGATGGATTTCAATGAAAACGCATGTCAACTCTTTAACCGTACCTTTCCTTAACAATTCTCAAAATATTCTCCCGTTCTATCACCCACCACCTGTTTTACTCACCCGTTCTATCACCCACCACCTGTTTTACTCACCCGTTCTATCAACCCACCTATTTATATTTTATAAACTTTTATTTTTTCTTCTGGTGCACTTTTGTATATCAGTTTTGTAATAAATATGAGCACATGAAATAACAGCGAAATCTTCAATTTCTAGTTTTTCCGTAACATGATTTTAAAATTTTTTTCTACCTTAAGTTATGACAATAAAATATAACAAAATCCATCCGGAAAGTAGATATTTATTTGTAAAGGACTCAGAATTTAAGAAGATGAACAGTAACTGAAGATATAATTCATTCTACAAGTTTTAGTTTCACGGATTACTTTTTGAGGAATAAGAACAGATATATTTGTAGACAACAACGTTTTTCACAGTTCTTAATTATTTATATTAAAACGTAAAAATGATACATTTTAATGAGCAGATTTTTTCTGTTCTTCTCTTTTTTACATCGATATAAATGACATTAAAAAAATCATTCAAATATTTACCAAGATACGATAGAAAAACTAAACCAAAAAACTATCCATCATTTTATAGAAATTTACGTAAGAAGAAATTGAAGATGACAGGAATGATTAATACGAATCATTACCGCCGGTCGTAATTATACATAAAAAAAATTTTACATATTTGCGCGCGCGCACAAACACATTCATAATTACATAAATAACATGAAAATAGATTAAATAGTTTAACAATAAGAAACAGTTAAACAAGAGAGATATAATAAACTTATAGACTGTCGCTGATATATTAAAAAAAAAATTTTTTTTTCAAGAAAATGTTACTTTATACAAAGTAATTAAATACAAATGATAAAAATTAAATTAAATAGTAGGGAAATAAAAGTTATTTAAAAAAAAGGGCCATAAAAAAGAGAGCTCTTACACAAACTTCTGATAAATTGTGTCCCGAGTCAAAATAAAAGAGAATACAAAAAAAAATAATTAACACCAACCGAAGAAGCCTACTATCTGACGTCGGCACAAGAATTTTTAATTAATGCATCATTTCAAGCATTATTCTCAATTGTCAACGCAATGAAACGGGCTGATTTTGTATTAATTAAACATTTCTGCGCTCTAACCTCACACAAATTTCTTTTATAATTAATATATTAAAATTTTTCCATCTTCTTTTTAACAGTTTATCAGCTGTTTACAAAAATGAGAATTACTTCAATGGTTACAAAAATTTTTTTACCGAGTTTTCTAAGAAAAGTAAGGTGTTACTTTCGGTCAAATGGTGGGATTGGGGGGTGAAAATGAATTTTCTTTACCTTTTGAGGTATGAGGAGTACGAAAATACTATTTACTTAAATTGGAGTTTCCTTATACATTTCTAAATATACTATACGTCTATGTATAAAATATTGTGGCTCGAAAATTTCCAAAACTTCTTAATCAATTTCACTGAAATCGAGTGGCAGCGTTTCGGGATTACATCCGGAGGTACAGGTCAGGCATGGCATTTTCACACACTATTGTCATTCCTCTGAAATAATACCTAACGGTGGTCCGAGAGGTTAAACAAAAAAAAGGACAAATACAGGACAAACAAACAAACATTCATTTATATATATATATGAATTTTTTTTCATCTTAATTATTTCATTTATTTTTTATGCACAAAAGATATGTTTTAATATAAAAAATATTATACCTCTAAGTTTTCTCAAATTTGATAAAATGTTAGTTTAAAATGATTTGATGTCTTTTCAAACAAAATAAAATAATGAAAATGTCTTGCGCAGAACTGCGCAAAAATTGTTTTAATTTTTTCATTAAAAAATAGAACAAAGGAAGTTAAAAACGATGAACGAGTTAATAAATAAATACGAATAGAATAAATAGAATTGTTAGGCTAAACGATTGTGAAAATAAAATAGAAAATAAAACCGCTTAAAAACTATTTACTACAAAATAGAATTAATCTCTATTACTTTGTTAAATAAAAATCCTCATTAAATGTGGTAAACTAACTATAAATTCTGTCACCAAAAAAACAAAATATAAATTATTAAAAAAAAAATCTGAAAGCTAAACAAAAAACTGTTTTTCTAATATCTAATTTGTTATTTTACTTTTTATGGAATGACAGAAAAATAGTGTTGAATAATGCTAAAGAAACAGATTCTTTTAGAATTTTAAAATAACAAATAATACAGTAAGAGGAAAATTATTTTTGTTCACCCGCCTGTTGTATATTTCACTTAAATTTTATTAAATAAATAATAAATATATATATATATATATATATATATATATATATATATATATATAATTTTATGAATTGAAGATGCCTACTACTTGTCCTTCTTGAGAGAAATTTTACATTACGTTACTTTATACAAGGAAACTTGAGAGAGGCGTAGCAGAACAGTAAACCAAATTTTTTTATTTATACGAAGACTTTTATTGGCGAGCCATTCTCTTTCCAGTTATATTTTTTTTTTTAGTGGGTACTTTATTTATAGTTTCTTTCTTTTCAACTTTCACAAATACATGCTGAAATGTATCGGTAGCTTTTTTCTGGAGGGAAAAGAACGCTTTCGCGTTATCATCGCCCGGAACAAAAAGTATAACAAGACTAAAATCAAAAATATTAAAATAAAAACTTACAACTAATATCACAGTCGGAAAACATAAAAAATATAAAATTTAAATAAACGTAAATAAAATTTAACAAAGTCCGAAAGGAGTGTAAAGGGCCTCTTATCGGATAACAAAAAGATGAAAGAGCTAAGGTTAAAATTATAATAATTAAAAAAACGTAATCGCTTGAACAAATTATACAACACGGATAAGAAAAATAAAATCAAAATTTGACACTCGGTTTCAAATGGCAAAACAAAGTTAAATTTTATGAAAAATATTGATATTCCGTAGAAATACCAACACCCGGTCTAAAACCTTCTTATCGTTGCCAAAAATTCTGCAATTTAAATTTACGACGTAAGGCTGCGTAACGTATGAAATCCATAAGCATATAGCGCACAGTCAAGCAGCAGTTACAACGTAGCCCATCAGGCTGGTCTAGTGGTTAACTTGTCATTGCAAATCATCTGATTTCGAAGTCGAGAGTTAAGGCAGTTACTTTTATACAGATTTGAATACTAATCATGGATACAGATGTACTTTGACGGTTGGGTTTCAATTCACCTCACATCTCAGGAACGGTCGACCTAAGATTGTACAAGACTACACTTCATTTACTTTCATACAATCATCCTCTGAAATGATACCTTACGCTAAACAGAAAAATTAAAAAGCAGTTACATCGTACACATAGGTGCATTTTTTGATAACATCAGCTTCCCGTGGGTAGCTCTGGATGTCCTAACCGCAATCGACAAAGGACTATTTCCTCTCGGCGAAGTTGTCTACATGAAGACTCCCATAGTAGCACATTATCCTTAAAGCGCCCCTGAATTTATTATCTAAGATAGTAATCCAGTTACCTGCCGCTTTTCTCGAAGAGTGTGTTTTATAGAATTAATGAAATCGGCAGTAGTAAACACGATTGGTTAAAGACGGTTGACTACATGCGTCTTTAGCAACGGAATCCGCACGTTCATTAACCGAAATTCCCACACGGCATGGGATCCAGCAGAACCTCACTTGTGTGTTGCAGCGGTTCAACTCAACGATTGCATTATAAATTTCGATGACGTAAGGATGTCTAGAATACAACTATTCTGGAAGAGTCGCTACAAATAAGAATATGATGATATGCTCGGTTAATGATATTCAAAGCCTTATTGATGGCGGACAGTTTAGCAGTAAAGAAAATTGTAATACTATATAGACCGAACTGTCATCAACAACAAATGCGCTTCCCACGTTATCATTTTGTTTCGACCCATCTGTGAATGCTACTGCGTCTGGGTATGTCTACGAGTGAAATTGGTAAAATATTTACTAAAAGACAATAAGGGTTGTTGATTTTTATTGTATATGTTAGGTCAAAATTAAAATTTATAGTGTTGGGTATCCACGGATATGTACAGGGATACGTTGGAAAACTCAAAAGTGTGTCAAAATTGAAAAAATATAGTAAAATGGGTACGAACAACGATTTGGGTGACATAACGTGGATGGTTCTCATACCATTGTAAATGAGGGTTAGCAAGAACTTCGTTGAAAACCGGGTGATTCGGTTTTGTCTTCGTCTTGCACCTACAGCAAGACGAAGGAAATCGTAATGTACAGCATCCAGCACCTTAAGCACAGTATGATGCGCTGAAGAATGGGCGACGCAACCGTAATCCAAACGGGACCGAACTAAGAATAATAAAAACGTATCGAACATGATCGATCGACTATCCAATTGATGTTAAAAGGACTCGTAGCATATCTAGAATTTTGAAACATTTCGCTTTTAATTGTGTTATGTGTTTCACCCCCTTATGACGGCTATCAAAAAACAAACCTAAAACTTTAATGTCAGGAGAGATAATAATTGACTCTCCAGTGAGAAGGACTTGTGGAGTGAAAGGGTCTTGTAGACGAGAAAAGACTACACATTTTGTTTTCTCAGGTGAGAACGTGAAGCCGGTGACCCTGGATCAAGCTTCAAGGCGAGATGCAGTATTCTGTAGTGAGTGTTTATAATACCACGTCGCCAGGCCGTGTCGTACGCTTTCCTGATGTCAAAAAAGATAGCGACAAGGCGCTAGCGGAGCAGGGATGCGTTTTGAATAGCTCTTTCTAGTGATATTAGATGGTCAATGGAAGATCATCATTGGCCGAAACCACACTATTCTGGAGATAAGAGGGCATGTTTGAGAGCTAAATATAACTGGGTTCACCCAAGTGCCAAGAGAACATCGCTCGAGACTCACTACGTAGAGCCATCCACCCGCAGGCACGATAGTTTCCACCTCGGGTTACGGTTGCGGTTCGTAACACGTAGCAACGGACATGATAGGATATCAATTAAAAGAATATAAGGATAGAATGGAAGGTGGAGAGGTAAGGTCAACGGTCTTAGAGGTAAGGCCCATTAGTCGCCTTTTACGACCGGCAGTAGAAAGCGTGGGCCTAGATTCTTCCCACAATTCATTTGAGTGAACCCCCGAACCCACAAGGGGGAAAGTTTTGATAGCGCATAGTGTGTATTGGTTTTATTAGACGATTTTGTACTTTTTTTTCATGTTAGTATTTATAGGTAATTTAATAACTCGTAAGACGAATAGCTCCATCATTGATTTGTCCATCAATCAAATTAATTTTTATCTTTTTATACAGTTCTTGAGCGTTTCTATTTGCTATTTTAAATGGATCACAAAAAAAAACATTTTTTTGTCTTCAGTCATTTGACTGGTTTGATGCACCTCTCCAAGATTCCCTATCTAGTGCTAGTCGTTTCATTTCGGTCTAAATTGTTCTTAACATCATTAACTGCTAGTTCTATGTAAAGATTAAAAAGTAATGGGGATAGGGAATATCCTTCTCAGACTCCCTTTTTTATTACGGCTTCTTTCTTATTTCTTTGATTATTACTGTTGCTATTTGGTTCCTGTAAATGTAAGCAATTCTTCTATATATTTCAACCCTAATTTTTTAAAAATGTTGAACATTTTATTCCAGTCTACGTCATCAAATGCCTTTTCTAGATCTATAAATGCATGTATGTTGGTTTGTTTTTCCTTAAACTTCCTTTTACTATTAATCTGAGTGCTAAAATTGCTTCCCTTGTGCATATACTTTTCCTGAAATCAAAGTGGTCTTCTCCTAACACACTTCTTCCACTCTCCTCTCAATTCTTTTGTACAGAATTCTAGTTAAAATTTTTTATGCATGGCTAGTTAAGCTAATTGTTCTGTATTCTTCAAAAAAACATTAATGCTACGGTAATCTTTCTCCTTTACATTATTTCATTGATAGTAAATGGTATGGTTAAGAAATTTAAGAAAACAAGCGCGCGCGCATACATACACACACACACACACACACATACACACACGTATATATATATATATATATATATATATATAATCTTTAGTACAATCATAGTTCTTAAAAAGTCCTGTAAAAAAAATATATTCTCAAAAATTGAAAGTTTTTTAACGTTAAAAAAGTTTTGACATAAAGGTTGAAGCTTTTAATTAAAATTAGTACAGAAATGAAAATCTTAATTAAATGGTTTTTAAACTTTATAATTAATTTCAAATTAATACTGACAAGTTCAAAATTCCGATTATAAATTTACAACTTCGTCAAGTTATATAATAATTTCAACAGCGTAAATATATATAAATTGATTATTAGAACACAAAATTATGTTTGAGAAGTGCAAAAAAGTAATCTTTTCGGCAGTATTTATTTTTTTTAAACCTCCGGGACCACCGATACGTATTAATTCATAGGTTGAGATAGATGACAATTTTTGTAGCGTGTGAAAATGCCATGCCTGACCGGGATTCAAACCGGGATCTCCGGACGAAAGGCAGAGACGCTACCACTCGCGCCACGGAGGCTGGCCGGCAATATTCTATTTAAAATAAATAATTTTACAAATTTAAAAAAAAAGCGTAAAATTATAATGGAAAATTGTTTTATTAATTAATGTTTTACATTTGTAGGAAAGAAATTATTAAAATTCATTCGTAACTCTTTTTTATTTAATAAACTTCCATTTTCCGGACGGTAATAATTTTTAATGGATGTGATTCTTACTCATAATGAAACTATAGAATTCGAAAAAGCGTATGTTAATGTCAAAAGAGTAACATTATAAGAAATAATGCAACACAAATTACATCCTCGCTTAACATCAATTATGAAGAATGTACAAATGAGAACACTATAGTTTGTTACACGTAGAAAACAAACAAATCACAAATTTACACTAACAAAAGATATCCGATACATAATGGATAACGTATTTGTTGCTTTTTAAAATATACAATCAGTATAGAATGAATGTAGATCCAATACCTTGTTTTATGTGGACAATTAAACAATAATAAATAAGGTGCATGAAAATGATTAGCTAATAATAAATTAGATCAGTAGTAGAATTTACTACTACTGATCTACTCACCAGAAAAAAATTCCTACAGCAAAAAATTACATAAAAAAAGGAAAATTAAACCCAGATTCACCTAATCCTGATAATACATTAAAATCTACTTAAACCGTGACAGGTTGTCGTCGTTGTCCTCACTTTATATCCTTAAATTTTTAAGATCCAAACTGTGAATATCCAGGAACCTTACGTTTTATTGAGATTAACATTACAACCAGCTCGGTATTAAAATCCTAATCTGATCATTTGGGGTAAAAGATGAATCTAATTTTAAGGGATTTTAATTTTTGTAATGTCTCCTCTTTTCAATCACTTACAAAACGATTTCCCAGCTACCTCTATTTAGACCAAGGATTATGTAGTGCAATTATGTGCTTTAGGACTGTGTAAGGATCTGTACTTCAAAATTACGATAATAAATTTACTAAAACACAACATTTTTTTGGGGATAGTTTACCTGAAATATTAGATGTGATATAAAAAAGTGAATGTTGGCTTGGATGTTACAATGTTTTACTGATTGAGGTTAACATTTCAAATACTTAATATTTTTTTCTCTTTGTTTTCACCCTACGGATCACGTTTACATAGATTTGACTTCCTTTTTCTTTTCCTAAAATGTCTTCATTCATTTGCTCTGTTGTTGTCGCCTTTCTTCCGTCCATCTGTTAAGGTTTATACCCTTTTTTTGTTTGTCACTGGAAATTTACGATTCGCGAATCACTTTTCTAAATTTATCTCTGTCATACACAGATCTTTAGAAATGTTTAATAGTTTTACAAGACATAACAGCAACTCCATTATTTATTGAATTAATATTTTGCTAAGTAAATACTAAGATCATCATTAAAGACGCTTGTTATTATTAGAAAATTATCTAACTCTTAATTAAGTGAATTTATGAATCAGATTATTAGGTATTTGCATAAGTTATTCAAATCTGAAACCTGGTATTGATTAAAGTCTCCTTGTGGCCAAAAATCAGTGAAAGGGAACTAACTGTCACCTGAATTTTGGTGAGGGCGTACCTTGCTGAAATGTAATACAACCGGTTGAGCAATTTAAAACCGCACCGAGCAGGTTCAAACTATAGTTCAGTTTCGCCATTAACGCTGCTACCGTCTCTGCTGCTGCTGCTGCTGCTATTATTAGCTGCCGAATTACTTATGAATGTTATCACACTGAATTGCCTATTGTTGTCAATTGTAAACTGTTCATGCTTCAGTGCTGTATAGTTTCGTTCTTAGCAGCTGTGTTTTGCTAATATACCTTATTCGATCGAAAATAGAGGTTGTTATAGTGGAAGATTATGTACACTCTGGATCCTTTCAGGAAACGCATCAAATAATGTGGAAAAAATTTCCGAATGAATGTTGAAGTGTCCCGGCAAAGAGTAGCATATACAATTCGGTTAAAAAATGGCGTACAATGGGGCGGTTTCAAGCAAAACATGAAATATCTTCCGTTAGAACTCCTTAGCCGATAATCAAAGAATTTCTACTGATCTGGAAAAATCTGTACGTAGTTTATCACAACAAAGTAGTGTAAAATACACATCTTGATGTAAAATTCTTCGTGATTTAAATTTTAAACTGTATCGTAAAACAACTATGCAACAACTTAGTAGACAGACCTGAATACTAGATTGTGGATACCGGTGTTCTTTGGTGGTTGGGTTTCAATTAATCACACATCTCAGGAACGGTCGACTTGAGACTGTACAAGACTACACTTCATTTAGATTCATGTATATCATCCTCTGAAGTAATACCGGACGGTATTTTCGGAGATTAAACAGAAAAAGAAAAGAATAGACAAACCTTAATTATTGAGACTGGCTTCTCAAAAACATTAACAAATAGACCCGCTGTTGAATTTTATGTCAGAAGATCTTGCATATTGATTAGCAGAACACCAAATACTGAATGACTGAAAATCCTAACCAAATATTTAAGTGACCACCTCACGATGAGAAAATCGATGTATGATTTGCTCTTTCTGGTAATCGTATGGTGAGGCCATTATTTTATAATCGGAGTGTCAATATAAAATTGTACCATACAATAATCAAAGAATTTTACCGCTCAGTTAAAAGATTTCGCAAAGAGTACGGCTTCTTGCAACAAAATGGAACAACATATCAAATGATTCATTAGCAAGCGTTTATACAGCTTTTACAGAAGAAGGAACAGCCAGCAGAGGACGGTGGCCTCCGGGTTCCCAAAATTTGTCTAGTGGCAATTTTTTCCTTTGGGAATATTTGAAGGATAGAAATAAATCAAATGTCTACATAATCTATAAACTGAGAGCGAACATTCCACAAGAAATCGACGGCACTGACGTTTTTCGTCAGATCACTCTCCCTCAATATCATCACCCGGGCATAAAAATGGGGTCAGAGTGCTCACATTGAAATCTTTTGTAAAAATATGATAAATAAGTAAAATTTTGCCAATGTAAATAAATAATTTAAGTTAATTAACGTTTTAATTCCTTTATTTCGTTCATAAATGTTACGTTGCAACTAACTTTAGTCTAAAGCGGTTCGGTTTTAAGTTTCTCATCCGGTATATTCGGTTCATTGAAGAGGTTAGCAAGAAACTATTTCACCGTTCAACTTACAGGATTCGATACACTATTATACTATTTAATACAGGATGCGATATTTGCCACAGAATTTTAGAGTATAATTTATCGCACATATAATAAAAATAGGAATTTACTTCTTTCGACATTCGGCCTTCGTTTACCATGAAAAATGTCAAAATTCATAAAATTGATATCTAGAAGGTGTAAAAATGTATTTTAATATATAAAACTCTGATGTGGCTTTTATACATTTCTTCTATCTGCAAAATCCAGAATTCAACTTAATTTGTCATACTTTCTTCGAAAAACCTAAAGTACAACTGAATCTCTCATAAAAGAAATGATTTTTATCATTTTTACCTTACAGAATTAATTATTTACAGCTACTACAATAATATATTAATACAGTTATTAAATTTAAAAAAATACTTTAAAAATTTCCTAGTAATTTAAATTAAATTTCAGAACACGAACTACGCTTTAAAAACGTAATGTAATGAAAAACACAGGATTCAAGCTAATCAGTTTACAGTTAGTTATACAATAGTATGTATTTAATATGAGGAACATTTTTCATTGTCACATGTTTAATCTGCGTCAGAACTAGTCGTCTAGAAACCCAAAAGGGGATTGTGACGTCCTAGTTATGGATTCTGGTGAATACTAGGGGTCCTGTCCCTAAAGCCCTAAGGGAAAAACCAGGAAGAGACCTCAGAGTATGAGGCAGATGAAAATACTCGACTACAATACCCTCTTTGCCCCTTCACCACCCGTTCACTCTTTCCCATTTTATTATCGATTGTTCTCTCTATTCCACTCTTAACAGAACACGCGCGCTTACACCATCTCTCTTATTTCTTTATACACACATACACTAACAGAATACGTCGTTACATTTTCCGATGATAACGTACGTGGTGTTCTCGTTTTATACCCTTAAGATATCATATCGTCTAACAATATCTGTTAACATCTCTAGTTAGTATAAAAGACAATATTACATTAATAACACTAGGATAATGTTAATATGAATACATTAAACGTAAAAACAGAAATTTGTATATTATACTACATAAAAACTGCCTTTTACAAACTGAGATACTCCTTTTAAGTCCAGCATTTACCTCAAAATGCTTGTCCTGAGTACAAAAAAAATACTTTGAAAAATTCTTTAAATTAATTTCTCAAAAAAAAATAAAAAATTGGATAAATTACGAAAACATTTTGGGAGAAGAATAACAAAGTAATAAGATTAAGCACCAAAAAAAGGAGAATAACAGTTTTCAGCATTTGCTGATGATTTAACTTTATTAGGGGGATCAGAAGAAGTTTCAATTGCCAAAATTGAAGACCTTAAGATTAAAACTGAACAGGCTGGTTTACAAATTTCTTCTACTAAAACTGAAATCGCAGCAAATATTAGAAATTTCAGCAAGAAAATAATCCATAACGAATTTGGAAATGTAAAACTAAAGCTTTTAAATAATTAGAAGAAAAAATCAATAATAACGTAACAAAAAAAAATTCCTTACCAAGCAAATCGGGAAAATAAAAAAAAAACTGCCATTTTTAACTAAAAATATTGGTACTTTTTCGGAATCCGACAGCCACGTTTATCAATTGTTTCTTCCAAATCGGTGGGTATTTAGAGGTATTTGCAAAGAAATTATGAATATAATCTTTTTTTCCTCTGGTTAAGGGAGTAATCCCGTTAACGGACAAAGTGTTGTGCTCGCTAACAGGTTCCGCAGATGTTACGGCGTATGTAGCCTGCGCCCTACCGACTAAACCTCCACCTCACCAGTCCCTCTCCCGAGGCCGGAAACCGCATTTATGCATTAGTCAGCCCCAGGAGGTGCTTTCGAGCTCAGTGTATTTAGAGTTCCCGTGCATCATCACTGTCGTCCATCCATGCAAGCACGAACGAACGCCAGCTGTGCAGAGGGCTGTCTATCCTCCCTTCGCACTCCAGTCTGGTATCCTTCATCTCACTTCTTGAGGTTTTCGCTGGTTTTCCGTGTTCTGCTGGATGGTCTGAATGTTATTATCGGAGAGCCTCGCCTCCTCACTTTAGTTGAGTCAGCCATGGCACCCTAGACATGGTTGCATCCCGTTTCTTCTCACTATCTGTTCGGCTTTCCACCCTGCTCCTTCTCTCGCAGAATTTTTGTGGCTAGTTTTGCTACCGCAAGCCACTCTCTATCTCTCCTGAATACTCCAGCACATTGTCCGGTGTCAGTTGGAGGACCCCGAGGTCTCTCCGTAGCGGCACCCACTTCCCACAGTCGAAGATGTGCTCTGGGGTATCTACTTCCCCGCAGACACACCTAGGGTCTGAACGTAGGCGGAATCTGCGCAGATACGCTCCAAAATTGCCGTGGCCAGTAAGGATATAAATATAATCTAATCAAACTCAACAAACGCTCGCTAACCTATTTTTTCTATTTCAACTCGTCGATTTTATTCAAACATGGGTCTTCCAAATGTACTCTCGCTAACCTTGACTGGTGAGCGTAGGTTAAGTTTGGTTAAATTATATTTTTAATTTCTCTGCAAATATCTCCAAATACCCACCGATTTGGAAGAAAAAACTGAATAAATTGGCTATCGTATTCCGTAAAGTACCATAATAGTTATCCAAAAAAAAAAAACAATTTTATCCATCAACGCCAAAATTAGACAATATAATACAGTAAGTAATTAAACCCGTTATTCTTTACGATATGGATACGGTTTACCTCAACTATTTAGAAAATATATTAAATATAGAAAGGATAGTTCTCAGAGAAATATACGGATGTTAGAAAGGTCCGTAGAAAAATAATGTTAAAATTTATTGGGCATATAATGATTATGAATGAATCCAGATCGAACAAACAAATCACTCATAAAATTTGGAAATTCAAAAATCATCAACGTTACGTCAAACAAATGAAAAATTCAATCTAACTTAGGAAATTTTCTCAATCAGAAATGAGTTTACAATATTTTTGTACAATTACACTGTACATTTTTTTGTACAATTACACTGTACATTTTTTTGTACAATTACTTAAACATACCTATGGAACAAAAAAAAACCAGCTGTAGGAAATTGAATGAAGAAGATAAAAGATTAAATAATAATAGATGAAGAAATTTTGCGAAAAAAGAAAAAAAGAAGACTAAAATTTATATTTACGTGATCCTTTGATTGTCTATTCGCATAAAAAAAAAAAATAATAAAAGCTTTGTAAAGCTTTTGTTGATGTTTATCATCTATATTTCTTTTCAAGATGACTTCTGAGAAACGCTAAAAGATTGTTAGTTCTGAACATAAAGAAACGACAAGGCAAAATTATTTAAAATAATTTAACATTATATTTAATTGATTTTTCATAAGAAGTCATCTTTCTTTTTTTTTATACATTTTACATTTAATGGACTTCGACGATGAAGTCTACCCTTCGAAAACGTTGAGGTAATAAACAAAGCTAACAAGTTTACCTTTTTTTTTTTTTTTTAGTTCAAAATTCTAATTTATAATTATGTTTTATACCTAAGATAAACTCGCCAGGTTAATCTAGTGATTGAAATCTTCATCGCAAAATCAACTGATTTTTGAAGATGGTTTAAAGTTCCAGTCCTTCTAAAGGCAGTTGCTTTTGTATGGATTTAAATACTAGACTGTGGATACCAGTGTTCTTTGTTGGTTGGGTTGCAATTAACCACACGTCTCAGAAGTGGTCGACCTGAGTCTGTTTAGGACTATCTGTTCACCCTTTCATGTACACTTACATTTACAGCTGCAGGCCTGGCAAGCTGGTAGCAGTAATTGAATTTGCCTGTACATACACACGTACTCAGATCTGGCAAGAAAGCTGGAAAAACTGGTTGAATTATTTATCTAAGATCTGTTTTAAAAATATTATTTTCCTTAGATATATTCAGAAAGGAAAGCATGGATTTTTCTTTCTCAAATTGTTTTATCTGCTTCAGAAAGATGAAAATGCTTTTGCTTTTATGTTCGCACCTTGCTGAAAAAAAAGTGTTTGTATCTTCCTAAATAATCTGTAATTATTTTATTCTATTTTACCTTACATCTATCTATTTCTTTTTAATTAAAATATCTCCATTAAGATAATATAAAAAAATTCGGGAGATTACTAGAATTGAATTGATTCAATTCTAGTAATCTCATGAATTACTTAGCATAACTTACTTTCTCAAAATAACACTTCTAAAAGAAGAAAACGTCAAAAGAAATACAAAATTATAAAAATAATTAGCAGTTTATTTACTTAGGGTTACTAACCCTAAGGGTTACATCTCGATTCCCCCCCGAGGGGAGAAGATCCCACCCATCTCGTAGCGTGTCCGGTCGCTACACCACCCCCTCCGTTCCTAGCCAGCAGTGGCTTTAACGGAGGACTTCTTCTCGCCCTCAAACTGATTGCACACCACAGCTTTCAGTTCAGGCCCCGCAGAGATGCCACCGATGCAGATGCCCCAAAGGGACATCTACATCGGTAAAATTCACCCCGAGATAGTTTTTAAGTTTATGCCTTCAAAAGAAGACAACGGACACCTGCAGCTACCACGTCGCCCTCAGGAACTAAGCTAGAAGCTTAACCTTACAAGCTTAACGGCTTTGCCCGTTGGCAACGGCCGCAACTCCGCCCACAGCTTTATTCCAATCAAATTGACACCAATGAATCTAACCGAGGCACGCTGCCTAAGCGCCTACCTTCGGCCAGTCAACTGTTGCGCCTACCGTCGGCCAGTCAAGGGAAGGAAGCAAGCAACTATTGTCCATTCTCTACGAGTCCTCCAGTTGACTCGTAGATCCGAAACAGAGTTTACTCTCTCGAGTTCCCTAGTAACTCTGGTACGCTCAGCTTCGTACCTGGGACATATGTGTAGGACATGGTCCACGGTGTCATCGACCCTACAGTCCGGACAGAAGCCGGAATCGACCAACCTAAACCTAGCCAATTTATCCCTAAAGGCTTATATCTATATATATATATATATATCGCCTTAAGGGATAGATTGCCCTTAAGGCGTCGTGTGCCGATTGTGGGATACCCAGCTAACCGCTCGCAACTCTCTAACATTGGGAAATATACCATGCGTATAACGACCTGTTGAAGAATCGTTCCACCTATCTTGCCAAGAGTCAAAACCTTGGTCTTCGATCTCACGCACACGCCCTGAAGTAAGAAGGCCTCCCTTCTTTGCAATATACCGCTGGCTACGTTCTGTAGCCGAAATATCCAAGGGTTTGATGCCTGCGATCACAGTTACTGCCTCTCACGAGACAGTCCTATAACCGCCGACAACCGCTAATAAAAGAAGACGCTGGGCTCTTAATAGAATGTCCCTATAACATTGGTACCGCATACGATGAGCCCAGACGGGCGCAGCGTACAACATAATGGCCTCGCAAACACCTTTGTAAAGAATCCGCATGGTACGGAAATTCAACCCCCAATCAGGATGGACAACTCTACGGACACCGAAGAAAGCATCAACTGCCTTCTTCGCCACACACTGCAAGTTCTCCTTGAAGAGAAGCCTCTCATCAAGGATAACGCCCAAATACTTTTGAAGGGTGACATACCTAATTGAACGGCCGTCCATCACAACCCGCGGGTGGGGAGTTGCAGCTAGCCGGCCCTTCAAAAACATCATAGTGGTTTTCTACGCACTGAAAACCATCTTATGCTGAAGACTCCACAACCGCAATACCCTATATGCCTGTGCCGCTCTAAGCTCGATCTCAGCACGCGAACCCCCCTCAACCAGCAGCAGCCCATCGTTGGCGTAAGCCACGACGCGACAGCCACCGGGCAAACGCAGCCGCATGAGAGAGTCGAACTCAATGGTCCAGACGAGTGGACCTAATACCCTGCCCTGTGGACATCCTTTAGACAGGGTCTTTCCTACTTGCAAACTGCCGTCACGAAGGACAACACAGTTCTATCGTTGAAGTAACTCGAGAGAGTGCTAATCTTATCCCGCGTGCAACCACGCTTCTGCAATTGGAACAAGGCAGAGGGCCACCACAAGTTATTAAATGCCCCGGATATGTCCAAGAAGACACCGAGTACATATTTGCACTCGCTGCCTGAAGCCAGATCCAGGACCCTAAGAATCGCCGTACTCTTTCCGGGTCTAAAGTCATACTGGGCGTCCATCAGCATGTGATTAGAAGTCAACCTACTATTAATGCGGAGGTAGAGTACCTTTTCGAAAACCTTTCCAACAACTGGCAAGAGCGTTAGGGGACGGTAAGAAGAACTGACGGTGGGGTCCTTGTCGCCAGCCTTGAATAACAGCTTCACGATACCACGTTTCCCTAAGGGTTACAGTTAATTATTTAGGGTTAGGGTTAGGGTTAGGATTAGGGTTAGTTATTTAGGGTTATTTAGGGTGTTCAATGATTAATTCGATAACAAAATAATAATATTAATAAAAGAGCGGTTTCACTTGGTGGTAATCTCTATTCTCTAAGAATGAATACTTTTAAAAAAATACATGCTTTATTTTTTCTTCTCATGAATAAGACTTAAAGAGTCTATAATCTATAATGTGAACACTCAGATACGTACATGCCAATCTGATATCCTAAGTACTTACCTACTTTCATATAGTAATTAACTCCCCTCCATGGCTGCTGGCTTGGAAACTGAACCGGTCTGGGTTTTGTATCGAAAAACGCATGAAGGAAAGGAACCTTTTCCAAACATAAACTTTAAGCCACACGATCCTAAAACGAAGAATCTGTTCTTTCGCTTCTACGCAAATCATGGAATCCGCTAAATAGATTAATGTCTAGCCAAGGAAGGTGAGCTACAATTCTCCAAAATAAAACGAGAATAGTCCCCTTTTTCCAGATCTTTCTCTTTTTCTGTTTAGCCTCCAGAACCACCCTAAGATATTACTTCAGAGGATGAATGAGATAATACGTATGAACCATGCGTAGTCTTGCACAGTCTCAAGGTCGACCACTCCTGAGATTTGCGGTTAACTGAAACCCAACCACCAAATAACACCCGTAACTAGTATTCAAATCCCTATAAAAGTAACTGCCTTTACTAGGATTTGAATCTTAGAACTCTAGACGTCGAAATCAGCTGCTTTCGTTGATGATTTCACCACTAGACCAACTCGATGGTCGAGGAAAACAAATAAAACCTTAATGTATTTATCGAAAATTTGACGAAATTTTTAACATCTTTTCCTTATTTAAATTTCATTAAAATGAGTATGAGTGATAAAATATTAATATAAAAATTAAAAATATACATATTTAATCGATGCATTGGGAGTCTTCCATCATCAAAGATAAAATTTAGTTAAAAAAAAATTAAAATACGATTATATTTACTTAAAAAAGTAGTTTCCATGAGTAAAGCAATTCCATCAGGCTAAAGAGACAGAGAGAGAGAGAAAGACTATTAATTTTTATCAAAGCAATGAGTGAGTGAGTGGGTGACTGAAGCGTGTGCATTCATCTATAATATAGGTAGGCGTTTTTGAGTAAATAAAATAAAGGGCATCATCGATTAAATGTTCGTAATGAATGACGGTTTATTTTATTTCTAAAGAGAATTTCAATTTTGAAAGGAAGGACTTATAATAAAATCTTCTGTTGATTGCGAAGGAAAAAATAGTTATAATAATTATTTTCTTTGTAAAATCTTTCACAAAATTCTTATAATAAATCAATAACAAATACAAACGCAATACCAAAGAAAGTTATTTAAGTTTTAATAAAATTATAATAATATTCATCCACAGAATGTTAAATTATTAAATACCTAACAAGTAAATTAAACCGCTTTGTTGAAACTTAAGAAAAATATATTTTAGAAATAATTTTATTCTAAAGCGTTTTCACAATATTATTTTAGATTTTTGAAACCACGTTCTCTTGAATTAAATCAAATTTGAGAAGCAAATTGATTTTGCATAATTTTTTTTTTTTAAGATTAAATAAAATTAAACAAAAGTTATTTTTTATTTGTTCCAAAAAAAAAAATTTTTTTCATTTTCAATTGATAATTGAATCAGACATCTTATGGCTAAATATGGTGCACAAGAGGTTCTATTGGTTACGATTTCGTAGTGCTAATGTTTTATCTCATGTTTTGGAGAATTACACCAGAGAATCCGTTGTAAATTAGAATCATTGAATTTAACTAATACTTGTCGATCATCTTTTTTATGTCAGAGATAAAGACATAATTATGAATTCGGAATTTTAACAGTATAGAAAACAAATCTTGCTGGACAACAAGTCTGACTAGTAGAGTATCGTTAAAAGATAAACTGTTAGTGGTTTTAGATGAATCATCGAAGAACACTCGAAGTTTGGTTGTTAGACTAGTTGATTTAAATACCGGATGATGGGGTAAATAACACACATTTGATTTGTCTATTAACAAATCATCGGAGTTAAGAAATGACAAATGACCCAAGTCCAAATTTTCCATTAAATGAAAGTTCTATTTTGTGATTTGGAAATAAATCCTTTTAAATAAATGAGTTTTAAAATTATTTGTTTTAAATAAAATAATAATAACATCTGTACCTACAAAACATATGCTGAGCGATTCATAATCAACACCCACCAAAAACTATTAAAGATAGATTGATAAAAATTTGTATACACTTCTTTTTATGATGTAAGTGATCGCTAAGAAAGGATTTTTTGAAATTCCAAGTTTAAACGATTAAAATGGAGTAACACTGAGTTTTACTATTTTTGTTGAATTTCTCGGGAAAAGATGAAGATATCAACTTGATTTTTGGTGTATGTAATCTTTATTTAAATATGTAAAAACCAATTTCTAGAATTTTCGAAATTCCATCGTTAAAGGGGGGAGGTGAAGAAAGGTAAAAATATTTTGGACAATTGGAAATTTTTATTTCCGACTATACCAACGAGATTTTCGTTCAATTTGGACTTCCAAATACTCTTCAGGTAAATATCTAAAAACCAGTTCGGGTTTTTTTTAATTTTGATTTTTTAAGGGGTTCGACGCGACTAGCCGTACCTGCTTCCGGTTGCTTGTATAAAAAAACCAAATAAAAGATTGAGAAAAAAACGAAACGAATTACAGTCATCTCGTAATAATGTTTAAGAACCGGGCAAAATACATTTTCACCCGTACTTAGGACGGGTAACCACTATAATTAATATTTTTAATAAGGAGGCCAACTATTTCCCAAATCCGCATTCTTCAGATATCTGATAGTTTTGGGTCCTTTACTGACCAAGCTGTTGCTGTGAAGAAATTATAATACAGTGATATTTTTTTATAAATTGAACAGAATTGAATTGTTATTAATCATTATTATTTTCACAAGCAAGAGTTTAATGAACACAGGAGAGTCCAGGGGGAAAAGCCCCCTGGCTAGACGTGTAGGACGAGCGAAGCGAGCCCTGACCGACTAGTAAATCATATACATAAAATTAGCATGAATAATCCATTAATAAAAAGAAAATTTACTTCAGTGCAAACAGAGTAACGTTATTTCTTAAGAAGATAATGAAATAGATTAAAAATCAAATTTTTTTCATTATTAATCAAAATGTATCTCATCACAAGCAAAAGAGAGAGTATCCCGAGAGGTTTTCAAACTACCTATAAGCTGTTTTCTGTTAGAAAGATGTAAGAAACGAAAGTTCTCTTACTTCTTGGTTAGTCATATGTAAAAAATATTACAGTTTTATGAAGAGAGTAAAGGAACATGCAACGCTAAATTTAGAATAAGTTACGAAAGGATGGAGGAAGAAACAATGCAGGGTTCGAGCAAGTAATGAGAACGAATTAGAAATTGACGTAAGTGTAGCTGTTATCACGGAGAAGTAGGGTAGACGACATAATCACCGGTGGATTAACCTTATACGGAGAGAGGGAAGAGTTGTCTTTCAGAGAGAATTTTATGGTTAAGAGAGGAAGAGGAGTATCTTAATTCCCAGCTAAACTAATGATAAAATTGACTTTTCGTTTCCAACGCCCTCGCTATTTCGCAGGCAGAAACGAATTGATTTTCAGACTGCAATGCACTAAATATGTTCTAAATTTCAGTTTGTAAATTTTTTACGCAATAAGTATAAAAAACATAAATCACATGAGAAAACTAGTGGAATAATTTTTTTTCGTGTAATATTAAAATATACATTCTATTTAAAAGAAAATTAAACTATTATAACCGTAATTTGATGAAATAATTAAAAATATTGAGTAACCCTTTACACACAAGTAACAAGTTTAAACTCATTCACCAGTGTGACTCACTGCATAAGGGCATATTAAAAATACACAAATACAAAGTCAACATAACCTCAAATTGAGATTATGTTGTCTGTTGTTGACCTTAGACTGAGCGTAACTCAAGGACTTAACCAATCCTCACATGTACAACTTCAAATACACTATTATAGCATATTTAAATTTCAATGAAATTGATCTAGTAGTTTTGAAGATTTTCGAGCCACAAAATTTTATATGTGAATGGTAGTTTTGTGATCCTCATACCTCAAAGCATAACGAAAACTACATTTTCACCCCCTCCCAATACCACCATGCGACCGACAAAAATACCTAACATAATTTATTTAACCTAAAACTTTTATAAATGTAAAAAAATTCTGATAACAGTTGTAGGACTTTCCCTCATGCGGCTATTTATAAATAAAATATTATTAATATATTAATGACATATTGGAAAAAATTCCACGTTATAATCACAAGACAATAATATTGGCTTCAGGTTAAACCGAAAATTTCAAATCTGGTGTTACTAAAAAAAAGAGCTTCTATTTCATCAACTTTAAATATTAAAATAGTCCCCTTAAAAATGTATAAATTGACACCTCACAAGACCATGTTTGTTACTTTTTTGCACGAACCCCAAGGTGGGAGTAAAAAAAAAGCAGTCTGAGTACAATAAAAAAAGGAAAAAAGAAAAATGTTAAAAAATGCATGACTTTTGGTTGGGTCTGGCCGCTTCGTGGGGTTTAGGGCTTCCAATTTAGTAAAGATTGATGGACGCATCGCCTAATAACACAGATCGAACCGTGGGCCGGTAGGGAATTTGGTGAGCTAAAGATTTGGCTCACATAGTTCCTGACCGGCTACGGGAGTTTTCGAGTTTACCTCCAAAGAAGGGGTGGGCCACGGATCATTTGTGCATTTACTGTGGTGAACTTAAAACGCCGAAAAACGTTGTGTTTCAGTGTGACAAATGGGACGGTTGGCGCCCAGCGTCCATGGCAACAGTGGACATCGTGTACGTTGAAAGCACTATTCCTACCGTGCTAATGAGCGAACAGAATTTTTCCACGGTAACAAGATTCGTAACGCAGATCCTGCAAACAAAGGACGTAGAAGAAAGGAACAGATCTGACGGATAAGATGGCTGGATAGCGAGGGGGTGATGGACAGTCCTCTGCGGAGAGGTCATGCGTCCATGGGTGGCGGTAACGGTGCAAGAGGACTCTAGATCCTTCTCGTTCGAAGGCATTTCTCGGAGCTGAGCAATGCTTAGTTGCGGGTTCGGCCCCGGGAGGGGGGTAGAGTTGGTGAGGTGGAGGTTTAGTCCGTAGGGTGCAAGCACACATACGCATTCAAAAACATCTTGCGGAACCTGTTAGCAAGCACGACACTCCGTCCGTAAATGGAATTCCTACCCTGATCAGAAAAAAAAACAAGTAAAGGTTACTTTATATGCGTAATTAGACGACAATAAGAAATCACAATGAAAAACAATCATCATAGCAATCACAACAAAGGTTCATAGTTTAAAGAATCTTTTGGGGTAGGGTGCGATTTTGCAAAAAAATTATTTTGTAATTATTGTTATTTTTTAATTGTTAACAATGTTATATTGTGCCTAAGAAAAATATGACCTTACTTAAGCGAAATCTCGAAATGTTGCGGGTGACCTTGCTCTACAGCCTCATTGTTTGACCTTTTAAATTGAAAATTTAATGGCATCATTGTCCCTATATAGAAGAAATCTGACCAATTTTGGTCAAAATCGGTTTATTAGTTCTGGAGAAACAATGTGATTTAGAAGCCAACACCGAACACACACATGTACATACGAACATTAACAACCGGCAAATTTCCATCCGGTTTTTTGGGTTCCTTAGATGTCAAAACGTCAAAATCCGGTGAAAACCGTATATGCCCAAATTGGACCGATTACAGTACTTTCCCTTCTAGAGCTATATCGTTCTCTAGACGGGAAAATAAAATTATCATAAGTCTCTAGAGGGCGAAAAACAAAAAAATAAATTTTTATTTTCTTATCAAAGTACAAAGAAATACAAAAACTATGTGATGTATATTTTTTTTAAATAATTTTTACGGTTCACCGAATTCATGGTAAACTAGAATGCGGATAATCAAATTATAAGAGATTTATAACAATAAAAGATTTAATTAATTACCACAGTTAATGCAGGGTTTTTTTTTCACGTTTTAAATTCATTAAATTGGCTACATTTTTAAATGATATTCCAAATAAAATGAAATGAAAAAAAACCGAATTAATTTACTCAATTACGTTGCCAACATAGAAGATGAAAAACCCAACAATATGCAACTGAATAAACTGGCAGCGATTCAATGAATATTTTCTAAATTGCATAACAGGCATCCATAAATTAAGGTAACAAGTATTAGTGTAATCTAATTTTATTTATTTATTCTATTATATTTTATTTACTCTAATACGGAATTTCAACGCTAAAATATGCATTTACTAATAAAAAAAATTTATTATGTAAAGCTTGAATAAATGTTTATATATTAAAATAATACAAAAAAAACTAAGAAGTACTGAAAATTATTCCAAACCTGCCACCCGCATGTCAATTCTACAGAAAATATATGCCAAAAAAAAGATTACCCAGGGAGCCGTATATCGTAAAACGAAAATTTAAAAAGCTATCAGTAAAAAGTAGGCACAAGCAGTCATTTTATAAACAATGAGATCTTAGGAACAAAATAAATGTTGAAGAAACAGGTGGTTGTCATTTATTTATATTTCTATCAAGAGTAACGAACAGAATAAAATAAATGTTTGGTTCATTCGTTATTAGTAGTTAAAAATTTAAATGGCATTTAAATATTGTTAATTAATCATAAACTATCAGGATATTGGTAAAAATTAAAAAAGGTTGTTCTTTTTTAAATAAGTCTTATGGTGTGGGAGATTTTTAAAATTTGTTTTTCAAAAAATATCTTAAGATACAAAAAAGTAATAATAAAAGCTAAAAGATCAGGATTCCAGAAAAAAAGACCTGGCTACCGTTATTGTCTCGGATATACTGACTCGACCGTAACAACGTAAATTTACTAACTGTTCATCATTTAAATCAACACCTACTATTAACAGAAGGGAACATGGTTCGAATATGACTACAGGTCAGTTAAAAAAAACTACTGAATACTAATTGAAAATTTACGCATATGTGTTTATATCGACGTTCATTTACATAACTACCGATTCGATCTAAATTATTCCCTTTTTTCTATTTACAAACTTGCACTCCAACGAATGACAAAACAGTAAATAAAAGACTAATAATTCTATATGGATATAGCCGTATGGGACTCTATCAAACCATTTATCATCCCTTTAACTCTGATTACACCTCTGCAATCGCCTGCCTACCTTTGAAAACGATCAACAAACCCCCGGTGGTACCAAATCTGACAAATACAGTATCGGCTATCAGCTTCATATCTTCGATTACAAATGGTCTTCTGCTATGAACATATTACTAAGGGGACGGAATAAGACTAGTATTGTTCATCCGCCGGTATTCCCAGTCGCAAAATTTAACCTGCATTCAGCATTCTTGATCAAGAGACAGGAGAATTAGTCCTGCCTGCTTCACCACGGCTACATCTTCCTTGGAGCAGTCACTCGGCTCCACCGGCCCGCCTCGTAAACAATACTTCTCCACCGAAAAGCTGAGATGTGACTGACCCGGCCTGAAGTCAAGGTTTGGCCTTTAAAAACGCGAAGATAGAGGCCACTGTTCACAAAAAAAAAAAAAAATCTTAAACACGAGACGACCTGGGTAGAGCTTTGCTCTGGGTTTGAGAGTACCGATTTTCTGCCTGTATTGACCAATATGAACCAAAATTCACTAACTCTGAAGTGTTCAAACTTCTATCGGCTGACATCATGACGTTTTGACATTATCTTTGCATAATTGCAGACTAACTCTGTTAAGTCTTACTCTGTTAAGTCTTAGTATCCGTAGAATGTTTGTACTCAACGCCCTTGATATTAAGACAATCCAGTCAGTTTTCGCATAAGGACCAACAGCCGAAGCGTGTATCCCTCAAACACTACGGGACTGCATTTCTGGATGACCTGAAGTTCTTTCGATACTGTATAAATTTAACTTTGAGCGTACATTTTTCTAGATACCACCGTAATTAAGCGAATAGTTTAATTTCTATCTAACAGTACTCGCATTTTAAAGTTATTTCGAGTAGTGATATTTTAAATACTAACTAAATCAGGCACTGTCAGAGGTAGCATCATTATTTCCGCAAGTAAAATGTAAAAGAAAGTCGGAATTTTGTTTGGTTTTTCATTTATCAAAATCGGGTTTACAATTTAATAAATTAAACTGTAAATTTTACTATTTCACTTAGTACTGCTATGGATGTAATTTTCCGTAATTTTCTTTCTATTATTTTAAATTTAAACTTTATTTTAATATTTCTAAAAAAACTTTTTTCATCAGAAAAGACTGAAATAAATTTAATTATTTCGATTTGTTTCAATTAAGTCTTAGTTCGTTATCTCGAAACTTATAGGATGACTTTATCTTAACCTTGATATTTTTATCTTAGCTTAATTATTAATTTAAAATATTACCTGCCCGCTTTCCCAGTCTTACAATAAAACACGTTTTCTTGAATTAATAAAAAATAATCAAGCACTATCAATCAGTACCAAAATAAGACGTTGTGAAACTGGTTAAATCAAAAGCGTTTTATGATATAGAATGTTTATTTCGAAAAAAAAAATGTTGCCAATGGAGATGATCGAAAAGGAAGAAAGGAAACTTTTGAGAAAACGTTTAAGGGTGATTAGTAAACGGACAGTATAAATTAAGAATCAATAAAGACAAATAAAATAAAATTGATAGAATATCAAGATTTAAGAAGAGAAGGTAAATATAGTGGACTATTTTGAAAACCATAAACCAATACCAAACTGGTCTAAAGAAGTTAACGGAAACATAGAAAAGGAAAATACCAAAAATGAAGATGTAGGAAATAGGAATGATTATAGAGATATGATATAATAAAATGAATAAAGAACCCTCATGCTGAAGAGAAATAATCAAAGCCAAATTTAAAATGGAGTGACAAAAAAGAAAGCACATGCAATTAGAATGAGAAGATATTGAAAAGAAAGGAAAATGAAACAAAGAAGAAATCGTAATTGCAAACGTATGCTAGGTCCAATGAGACTAGAACGAATTAAAAAAAAAAATACAAGAATGTTCAATTAAGAAACTCCTTCTTCCTTTGAACTCTGTTAAAAATTATCATTTGTTTCTCTTTTACTTCCTTGTACGATGTAAAGGAAGTATTGTGATCGCGAAAAATTTCGGTTTTCAAATTTCAACGGAAATATCCATTTTTACCATCCCTGAATCCATTTTGACTAGTTTCGGCGTGATGTCTGTACGTACGTACGTATGTATTTCGCATAAAAACAATTAGCCGTAGGATGTTGAAATTTTGGATTTAGGACTGTTGTAGTATCTAGTTGTGCACTTTCCGTTTTCATTGCAATCGACTGAACCAAAAGTGTCCAAAAAAGCCCAAAATCCAAACAAATTTTAATTTTGGACTTTTTCTTAACTGTAGTAATAAGCCCTCATTGAGAGCTTTTCAACGATATATCATAAGTGGTACTTATTTTTATTGGTTCCAGAGTTGTAGCCAAATGAAGTTTTAATAAATGAAATACAGGATGATTCAAATAAACGGGAAATTTTATAAATTAAATAACGTTAATGAAAAATTTTTTTTTAGAAATTGAATTTTATTTCATGTTAGTGTACAAATGTTGCCATTTTAGGATACATACATTTTAGTTTATTTTTTAAAGATGACATCTTCCAGGTGACCTCCTCTTCTACGTAAACACTCACGAAGTCTCTTCGTTAAATTGTTCATGGTTTGACGTAACATCTCAACTGGAATTTCCGCAACTGCTTCTCTGATCTTTGCCTTCAGTTCTTCGTTGTAGCAGGAGTGTGGAACACTTTGCTTTTAAGGTGACCCCACAAAAAGTAATCGCAAGCTGATAGATCAGGCGATCTGGTAGGCCACCTAATGTGACCATTTCGTGAAATGACACGTTGTCCAAACAATCGGCGTACAGCTGCCATCGATATTAGTGCAGTATGTGACGTTGCTCCGTCTTGTTGAAACCAGGCTGTGTTAAGAATCGGTGGAAATCTCTTTTGTTGTTCCACAACAAAGGTTTCAAGCACGGCTACGTAACGAGCCGACGTCACTGTAATCGCAAGACCGTTGTCATCCTCAAAAAAATAAGGGCCTATAACACCGTAAGATGACATAGCACACCACACGGTCACTTTCTGGCTGTGCAACGGACGCTGGTGTAGCTGCGTAGGATTCTCTTGTGCCCAGTATCTGAAATTTTGCTTGTTAACAAATCCACTGAGGTAGAAATGCGCTTCGTCTGACATCCACAGTTCGCGAACAAACTCTTCGTTATCATTTATCTTCTGAAGCGTTACATTACAGAATTGTGCTCGCACAACTGCATCGTTCGGTTTCAGTTCCTGGACGATCTGCAACTTGTACGGGTGGTATTGCAAGTCCTTCACTAACATTCTTCGAACACTTGAACTATGCGATTGTAAAGATGCTGAGAGACGACGGATTGACCGATGTGGACTTCGTGTGACAGCATCTTGTAAAGCTTGAACATTCTGTGGAGTACGGACGGTTCGCTCACGGCCTGGAGGTTTCTTTTTCATTGCCGAACCGGTATCCTCAAAATTAGATATCCATGTTTTAATTGCATGTGCTGATGGAACACGGTCGTGCCGTCCCAGATTAAAATGACGGCGAAATTCTCTACGCGCTCCCTCCACACTGTCATTGTTTTTGTAAAACGCTTTGATAGCAAATGTTGCGCACCACTCCAAGAATTCATGACAACTAAATGGCTGGTTAGGTTAGAGAGGCTGGCGCCACTTATCAAATGGTACCAATCGCCCACGGCTACCAACATAACTTTCATAATTTCCCGTTTCTTTGAATCACCTGTATTTGGATTTTATAAGGGGAAGGCACATCGGTTCGAATCAGACTTCATCTCCTTTTTTTATTTTTTATTTAAATGTATTGATTTATTAACCTCTGATTAGTAAAATTTTTACAATAAACAATAATTCAATAATAATAAAATAATGAAAAAATATCAGAATTTATTAATGAAATAAAATTTTATGTACTTTTCATTTTAAAAGAAAGTGTATACGTAATTTAATAGGCGTACAATGAAGTCATGTGGTGTCCAAATCAGTTTTTATTTAATTCCTCGGTGAAAAATAAAGATATCAACTTGAATTTTAATGTTTGAATAACTGAAAACCAATTTTTCGAAATTCGATTTTGAAATGTGTGAAGAAAGGTAAAACAATTTTGAACAATGATTGCAAATTTTTCTCATTTTCTACTAAACTAGACGAGATATTCACTAGATTTGGGCTTGCAAATATTCTTCAGATCAACATCAAAATCGCGTTCTTTTGGGTTTTTTTAATTATAATTTTTTAAGGAATGTGACAGTGTACGGCGGGTCAAACAATATAGTCACTGCCACTGATACTGTATGTAGGAAACAACTGGTTGCACCTCCCTCCAGTTACTTCACTCAAAAACATAAAATAAAAAAATTTAAAAAAAAAACAGTGAGAAACGAAGTACAGTCACCTCCCAGTGGTAATCGGGTAACGCTAAGAATCGGACAAAATACATCTTACTGAAGGAAAAGGGTATAACCAGCTGTAAATAATATCTTGAAGGTGGAGCCCGATTATTTTAAAACCCGCATTTTTCAGATCACCCAAAGTATCGGGTTCTGTACTCACCAAACTGTTGCTCTGAGAAAATTACAATACACTGATATATCTTATAAATTAATTGATACATTTAATGAACAAGGAGGTTCTAGGGGACAGAGACCCCTGGATAGACGGGAAGGTATCGCTTCCGTCGCCCTGACCTGCCAAATATTCCCTGACCGCAACGGGGAAACGGAGAACGCAAGTAACCATATAGCGCAGGCGAAGCCGCGACGGGAATGTTAGTATATATATATATATTGTGTGTGTGTGTGCGTGAGTGTGTGTTTTAGTCGAGTAGCGACAGGTGGGAAATGAAATTGTTTGATGATAGTACTATGCTCAAGTTAATACAGAGTAGCAGTAAACAACCTACAAATAAAATTGAATTTGTTACTGTAGACTCCACTTATTTAACTTTATACGATAAAAATAACTCTGCTGAATCGCTATTCACGATATCGACGAATATTCAAATAAATATTCAAAACGCCCGTGGTATTTAAAAAATGCCTTTAGATGTTTACTCGAAAAGTGTTTATAAAAAAAAATTACAGAAAAGAAATTTAACTAAAATCTTACAAAATATATTTCACTATTTTAAAATATTTCTGATCTACATCCACAGCTGAAAATCGCATGGGAATCGCTTTGAAAAGCAGCAAACTAAATAAAAGCTCTTCCAACTTGAAAGGGACGGAGTCCTTGTCCGAAATTTCAACATTTTATTCGGGAAAGGTTTTTATAAATTTTACGGACTTTAATTTTATTTTTTTTTTTATATAACATGAAATATTAACGAGAAACGGCAGAAATATATTTTTTCTCAAACTGTCTTAGAAATGAGATTTTCTCTCTGGGAAAAAGACACTGAAAACTGATAATACTTCAATTTTTTTCAACGCAGTTATAATAAACTACCGAATAAACAATAAATGACAGAAACCCGTAAGTGAATAAAACGGATATCGACCTTAAGAATATGTTTGAAAATATAGGTTATTTCTTATAAAAATGAAAATGTCTACCAGAAAGCAGATCATAACTAATCCTGAAAATGACACTTTCAGGATTACTTTCCTGAATAATGGCCATCGTTATTTACAGTAAAAGGAACTTCTGACAAGAACTATTAGGTATTTTATTGAATGAAATCCTTAATAAATAATGGGACAGATAGTGTAAAATTGTATAGTAATAAAATAGTAAACCCTTATCTGTCCAAAAAAATGTTACGTACATTATTTACTCAGTAGGGGAAATTTATTAATTAATTTAAAAAAATATATTCATTTAAAGATAACCTAATAATATCGACTGAAAAATTTATTTACAAAAGAAAAGGATCTTTTTTTCAATTTTTTTAAAAAATTTAATTAGAAAAAGTAAATATAATTAAAAATGTAAAATCAGCTACTTCAGTACATGATTACGTGACAAATTAATACTAACCACATTTACTCACGCGCGCAAACGTGACTTTTTTAAGTATACATGTTGGTGTAAGTGTCATTTATATTAATTACATATCTACTTTTTCTTACTTACATCTCTTTAATATGTAATCTTTATAATAGAAAAAGAAAAAGTGAGGTTAAGAAGAGGAAGTGAAAGAAAAAAGTGAATAAAAGAAGATATGATGAAAAAGAAAAAGTATTCCCTTTACATAATTTGTCAACCGAATCATATAACTAAACTCCGACCGAGTGAAATAGTAAATCTCCTCATTTTTCAACACCAATAAGAAAAGGTTTATTAAATTAATATGATAAATTAGTACATATAAAACTTTTAACCTAGACACACTTAGTCGACTACTTTTTATAAAATATTAACATCGTACCCCTCTCCCAAAAGAATTAAGTTAATCCACTACAAAAGGTTTTACTTAATTATAATCCCATGAAATTCGAATAAATATAAAGAAAATAAATGAAAAAAACTTCCTTTGACCCTCCGGTCGGTCTGTAACAAAATCAAGTTATCTTTCCGCAATCTTGATGCAGGTTGGTTAAATGGTGGGACGTTTGTTGCGCAAGCATATAATTGCTTATTACGTAGAGATGAAAGTTTACGTATAAATTATTTTAATATATTCGAACCTAGTAAAATTTAAAAAAAGTTAAATAAAAAAATAAAAAGAAACGAAATTTTTCTCAAATTCAAAGTTTTAACTTGGAATATCTTCAATATATATAAAAAAAAACAAACGAAAAGAATTAAAATAAATAAAAATTACCCTTTCGTTCGTCAATGCTGATACACCGAAGAATGTTTAAAAAGAATGTTTATTAGGTACAGAAAAATAATACGATTTTTTGTCTGTTTTGTCTGTTCAATAAAAGACCGATTTTTAAAGTTTTTATTTACTTTTTATTGGCTGTATTTACATTACTTTTCTCAGAATTAAATTCTCTAAAAGTTTCATTGCTAAATCTTTCTCATTTATTAGTTATTTAACAAAACGATTGTACTACAATCGTAAAAAAAACTTGTTTTTCAACACCGAATTCTGTGTAATACGTCGGATATTTTAAAAATTACTGGAATTACAATTCCGGGACTTATTTTAACCTGTTTCCCAGCTTAAATTACATAAGAAACTATACTCCTTAATTTGGATCCCAAAAATTACAGTAGAGCTTTTTTTTATTAGAAGAGTTGAAACCGGATGAAATATTTCGCTAACTCGAAAACAAAGACCTAGTTTCCAGACCTATGTTTATATAAACTGTTTTCATTATTTTCACCAGTGGATCATGTCCTGAACGTTTCTCCGTTTCTTCATGGGACATCCCGTTGTTTCAAAAAAATGTACTCGCATTTCATTGACAAATGCTGTATTTGTTAATACGGATGCAAGCTTAATTGATTTTAATTAAAGCAAAGCAAATGAAATTTTTAAAAAGTCTTCTCCCCGTTTGTTCGTAAATGCTCATTACTAGACGGTTATCACCTTGCAGATACAAATGATAACGGGAACAATGGATTTAAAAATTTATGAATACTTTCATTTAAAATTACGAGTAATTTTTCAACTTTTTTTCTTTTAATTCGCAGCGAATTCAACGCCGAAGGAATGAGAAGGAATTCAAACTCGATGAGACGAATCGAGATAGATGTATCACAATGGTAGCGCGGAAACTAATCTCTTGCTGAAAGCAAATCACTTCATTAACAATTATATTTTTAACGAGTTGAATTCCCAGCGCGTTCCCGATACTTAACACCGATGATCTTTTCTTATCGTGATACCTCAGTGGGTATGAATCGGGTACGTTATACGATTTTTCAGATATTTGAACTAGTACAAACATTGGAGTTATTCTAGAAAATGTCGTTGCCGAAATAAACAAAGCGTTTAATTGTTTTAAGGCTGCAAGCTATCCAAAAGTTTATTTTTGTAAAATTATTTTTTATTCTTTCGTATGGCAAGTTCTTTGCACTCTCTCTAATATGAATTTAGTAAATGCTTATTTTTTAATTTACTTTTATCTTTTTTTACTCACGGGTATTTTTTACATCAATTTACATATCTTTCATTTCTGATAAGTTCTTTTACAACCCCTTCATAATTTTACATCTTTTTTAGCGTATTAATAGCATGGCATTTGGCTTTGGTTGAACATATAAAACTCTAAAAAAAACCTCTTTCCGTAGTAAAAGATTTAATTGAATTAATTTTCTCGATATAAAAGTTTTTATTCCAATTTCGTAGTTTCTGAGATATAAAGAATGGACGCTAATATGTAGTAAATAAATTTTTAATCTGGATTTTTTATATTTTTAGACGCAAAAGTAAAGCACAATCAAATTTGGGAAAACAATTTTTTATTGTAATAATACGATCGAATAATTACTATTCGCTATCATATAATAACGTTCACAAAATAAAAACATTTCTACAACTTATTTTCTGTTAATATACAAATAAAGCTGGCAAAGTATTGCATGACTTTTCCAGCTATTAATAATAAAAATTGAAAGAGGTAAATCCAAAAAAAAAAACAGAATATTTTGAGAGGTGGGAAATAATTTTAAGAAAACGTTTTTTTTTTTAAATTCGAATGTAGGTTACATCTACATTAATTTCCTTAAGAATTTTTGTTTTTTTAAATCTAATTCGCCATTCAATAAAAGCTAAAGTAAAAAAAATAAAATTTCAAAAATATTTTTCAACATTTCAGGTCCAGGGTCTATCATTTAAAAAAAAAATTGTAGATATTATTGATAGTTATTTCTACATATATGTAGAAATAACTATCAAAAAACTTTTGAAAAATATCTAAATCGAAGGGAGATAAAACAAAAAAACATATATTTCACTTTTAAAAAGTGAAGGTTGATTTTTTTTAATTGGTCTTTCGCGATTTTCTCCCCACCCTTAAACGAATTTTAAGAAAAAAATTAATATTATCAATACAGCATATTTAGAAATATTTGAGCCAAATTTGAAGAAAATCGGTTCAGTCAGTCCTGCAAAATAATGCCAAAAGCACTGCCATACATACGTACATACAAACATATGGTTTTTTTTTTTTTTGGTGTAGATAACTAGTTGGATCCTAAAACGTAAAGATTTGCAAAAACCCAACATCCCATGGTCAATATACTTTCTACAGCCCTTTATATCTATCTATCATTTTTTTAATAACGTTAGAATAGCTATGTTAAAGGAGAAAGTAATTATATATTTATATATATATATATATATACGAGGTGCGACAATAAAGTAATGAGACTGATGTGAAAAAAAAATGTTGCTTACCGTTTTAGTCATGTTTAGCGTTGTCTCCTTCAATGTAGTTCCCCTCTGTTAGCACACACTTATTCCAGCGCTTCTGCCATTGACGGTAACATTTCTGGAACTCATCTTCTGTAATATCCTCCAAGACCCTCGTCACAGCTTTTAGGACATCTTGTGTTGTTTGAAAATGGTATCCCTTGACCGCCATTTTGACTCTTGGAAATAGAAAAAAGTAGCACGGAACGGTATCTGGTGAATAAGGTGGCTGTGGTAGTACTGAAATTTGTTTTGAGGTAAAAAATTGCTGTACTGACAGAGCAGTATGGGATGGCGCATTATCGTGATGC
This sequence comes from Lycorma delicatula, assembly GCF_047948215.1. Taxonomy (NCBI): domain Eukaryota; kingdom Metazoa; phylum Arthropoda; class Insecta; order Hemiptera; family Fulgoridae; genus Lycorma; species Lycorma delicatula. The sequence continues at coordinate 16,732,849 of NC_134463.1, read as the reverse complement.
AGAATCCAATTATCAGCAATGTTGGCAGGAAACACGAAGAACTCGTTTACGAAGTCTTTCTAAAATTTCTTTGTAGAAATATTAGTTAACTGTTTGTCCAGGAGGCACCCTCTCATTATGAACAATTCCCTTGGAATTGAAGAAGAACACAAGCATGCGTTTCACTTTTGATTTTGACATGCGAGCTTTTTTTGGTCTGGGTAATCCCTTTGAGCACCATTACGAACTTTGACGTTTTGTCTCTGGATCGCATTGAAAAAACCGACCTTCATCACCAGTGATAACACGGCTCAACAAATCTGGATTGATTTCCGTTTGCTTTAACAGATCGGCTGCCACATTTTTTCCGTGTTTCTTGCTGTTATTGTGTGAGATTTTTGGGGACCATTTTTGCACAAATATTTCTCTTCCAAGATCTTCAGTTAATATTAGACGAACGTTTCTCGATTGATGTTGAGTTCTTCTGCAATCATTTTCACGGATAATCTTCGATCAGATCGTACGATTTCACGCACCCTGGTCAAGTTAACATCTGTCCGTGAGGTTGATGGTCGTCCACTGCGGTCTTCATCTTCAACATTCGATCTGCCTTCACTAAAAGTTTTATGCCACCGAAAAACATGAGCTCTTGACATAATTTCCTCTCCAAAAGCCTTCTGAAGCTTACCAAAAGTTGTCGTCGCGTTTTTACCCGATTTAACGCAAAAAGAAATGGCATAGCGTTGCGCAATATTTTGCGGTTTCATTTTTGTGACGAGAGACACAAACACGTGTTCACTTATTACAGCACAACTCACGACCGAGCAGTTGCATCAATGTTCCGCTTGGACTAGAAGTAGCTTATAGACCAAGGTCAAAGATGGTGTGCCTACGCAAGCTGCAGGTTGCCATATCTTGCAAAGAAAAATCAGTCTCATTACTTTATTGTCGCACCTCGTGTATATATATATATATATATATATATATATATATATCAATTAACAAACAGTAGATTCCGATATATCATTAGTAATAATATTACTATTATTAATATTATTAGTAATAATATTCCTATTTGTCAAAGTAAATGAAAATGATAAAAAATAGAAAAAACAAACACAATACAAACGTAAACGTGTACAAGCAGATGAGAATAAAATCGGAGTAAAAGAGTCCTAAAATAGAAGACCTAAAATAGAGGAATCAATGAAATAGGCAAAGCGTATGTAAAGAAAAATTAAAAGAAAAAGTGAAAAAAAACGAAAATTAAGCATAATTAAACTTAGTTATAAACCGCAATAAAAACATAATAAATTTTAAGGAAGAAGAAATAATGGAAGTCGTTGAAAAAGAAGCAGAAGAGGAAGGAAATTTCTAAACACGAACCCAGTTTTAATTACCTTATTTAAATACATATAAAATAAAATGAAAGATATAAGAAGAATCCTTCGGGAGAAAGTCACCATGCAAATAATTTTACCAACATTTACATAATGATAGTAGGTACACGCTGTTAAACAAATAATAAAAACTAGTTTTCTACATTTTAATAAGAACGGCGCAATTACATAAATTTGTTTGCACAGTTCATATCGACTCAATTAATTTGTAGATTTTTAGTCAAAATATTTAAACAAGTTTCAATTTTATTAACACGATTGTTTTTCTCAAACAAAAAAGAAAAAACGTTCCTCTTCAAAATAATTAAATATAATTTAAATCCTGTTAATGTTCTTATGCATTTAGACAACCCATCTACGTTATCACATATATTTAACACATTTATTTGTAAGATAAAATGTAATATACGTATTTAATATCCATTAGAGAATTTTTCCGAAAATAATACCAAATTCGGCTCGTAGGGAAGAACCTAACATCCTCAAATGCATTTTATAGGCTCAATTCATAACAAACCACTACTAACATATAACCGAGCGCAACGTTGCCAAATCATGCGCATTGGTAGTTACTAGTCATATTGTAGGAACTTTAAACGCGCATACTGTTCTTACTGTAAAATAAATTGAACGAGTGAAAGAATTATTACGTATATCCATTTCTGTAACTACGTTTCAGACAAGCCCTTTTCTTTCCCCTAACATTAAACTCCTAAAAAATATAACAGAGGTACAGTACAGAGTCGAAGACCCGGATTTAAGTTCATCATGCCCGATTCTCCAAAAGAAAAGATCCACTCCACAAAATATTTTTATTAAAATTGCACAAACTTCATTTCATAATTTTTAACAAATCGTTTAAATATGTATAAAATGTGAAAAGGGGTAAAAAGGCAGACCAAACAGACAGAAAACATTTCTTCTAATCGCATGCGCAGATAGTAATGGAGATTGGATAAGTGAATTTTAATCAAGTGTGACACGATATTCTAGTATTTAGAATATGATTCACTAAATTCAATAAAATTAGTTATTTTTTCAGAGGAAAATAACTATGTTCAGAGGAAAATAAATATGTTGTTTTTATTAAACAACATGAAATACGGAAAATTGCAGTATTTACGTCCAAAAATGAAATTGAACACAGTTTGACGGTACTAAATTCACAAGCCTACAACGTATCGAGGAATTCATTTCTACTGCATAAAAGTTCTATTTTGAAACAAAGTTCATAAAAAACTTGTTTTGCCAATAATAATCAGCTTTATTGCAAATAGCTACTAATTCACGTTAAATAACTGAAGCTTGTTAATTTTAAACTTAAGCCATGCAATCCACCTGATAAAAAAAATAATACAGCGTGATTTACAGTTAGGAAAACATGTACGGTTAACAGAACGTAAAACTAACATAAATCTTTTTTTAACAACCGGTATATTTCTAAGAAAAAACAAAACTAAGCGGTTTAACGATGTATAGTATTCCACAACCAATCGTGAAAAGACGGTAGCAAAAACATTTTAACACAGTAAAATCAAGGACACGACCACAAAGTTTTTAAACAACGGCTTCAAGGGGAATATAAAGAGAAAGAGATATGTATACGAAAACGAACACAGGTGTTCAATTCTCGAAAGGATGAGAATCCCTAACAATATGTATGAAGTAGATAAATACACATGATTAGTACATTAAGCAGAATGAAAGTAGTGGAACAAAGATAATGTTAGAGTATGCTACATAACGAATGCGACAAATGTTTTAGCTTGATAGTGCTTAATTAATACCAATAATCCTTTCTTTCTTTCTGTTTCCTGTTTAGCCTCCGGAAATTACCGTTCAGGTATCACTTCACAGGATGAATGAGGATGATATGTATGAGTGTAAATGAAGTATAGTTTTGAACAATCTCAGTTCGACCGTTCCTGAGATGTGTGATTAATTGAAACCCAACCACCAAAGAAAACCGGTTTCCACGATCTAGTATTCAAATTCATATAAAAGTAACTGCCTTTACTAGGACTTGAACGCTGGAATTCTCAACTTCCAAATCAGCTGATTTGGGAAGACGCGTTCACCACTAGACCAACCCGGTAGGTGTTAATACCAATAACCCAGCGTCAGCAAATGCAATTCTAAACAAAAAAAAAATGCAAGGAAAGGGGGTAGTAGTAGAATAATGAAAATTGCACGTATTAATCATCCCAAAAATGATAATGACAACCGGAAGAAATTCAACGCCATAAAAAAGTTTTTTGAAAAGATAATAGAAAAAACCCGTTCTGATCTAGTTGGACGGTGTCTCAGATATAAGAGATGTGATTGGAAATTCTTAAGACTGAGTTTGTAATTTCAAAATTGCAGTACTTCATGCTGTTTTGATGGATTTCCTTCAAATTAGTCCCCATTCTGATTGAACATATCGACTCCAATGATGTTTCTATTCTTGGAAACACTCCTGGAAATTTTTTTTCTTAAGGATGTTAAGAATCCTCTCCGTTATTTGCCTAGATGTCTTCAATTGAGTCAAATCTGTTCCCTTTCAGCGAAAATTTCAATTTAGGAAACAGGTAGAAGTCAGCAAGGGCTAAATCAAGGGAATAGAATGGTTGCGAAAGCACAGGAATTTGGAATTTGTCCAAAACTTTCGTGACCAAGAACGCACGATGACCGGCGCGTTGTCGTGGTGAAGAAACCAATTCTTGATTCTCCAAAGTTCAGCCCTTTTTTTCCGCACATTTTCGTCCAAGTACTGAATGACACTTTTTTAGAATTTCTGGTTGACTTTCTGTCCCCTACAGTCAAATTTGTGATGCACGATTATAGTAATATCGAAGAAAACCAAAATTGTTTTCACATTCGATCGAATTAGTCGCGCTTTTCTCTGTCGTAGTAAATTTGGATCCTTCCACTGCGATGACTGTGCCTTTGTTTCTGGGTCATACCTGAAAAACCATGATTCGTCGTATGTAATTACCCATTAACAAATCTGGTTTCGGCTCGAATAATCAGTTCTTGAAACGCTTCAAACTGGTGTTGTTTCTGCTGGTCTGACAATAATTTCGGAATTAATTTCGTGAATATTAGTTGCATGTTCAAATCTTCAGTTAAAATTGACAATCGTTTTTTTTCCTGCTTTTCCTTTTCTTTTTTTTTTTTTTTGAAGTGAAAGACCGGCCGGACCGGGGGTCATCTTCGACTGATTCGCGTCCATGTTTGAATCTATTGAATCAGATAAAAACATTTAACCGGCTCAAACATTTATCAGCGGAAGCTGTTTTTTTTAAGAATTGATAAGTCTCCGAAGCTGATTTCCCGATTAAAATTTGACACATGCTTGCTGTTCCATTTTTTCATCCATTTTGCGAAATCAATAATCCGCCGAGAACCGAAAACACGTCTTCACTAACCAGGATGACATTCTATTGAACAACGATAACTCGATGATCTTTTCAGGAGTTTCAAGGACAAAACAAGCTTCCCCTTCCACAACCACGGGTAAACCTTCCCCCTCCTATTGATCAGCAGCGGAATCGGTCTTAAAACTTTCCAATCACACCTCGTATGTAAGAAAAGCTGTACAGATTACATTTTTAACACGTATGATCATGCTGCCAATCTCATTAGAATCAGATAAATCTTAGGGTGTGGAGCTTAAAAGTCAGACAAACGAATGTTCATTTTTAAATAACAATTACTCTCTAAATGTTTAAATCTAGTTTGAACTCGTAATCGAGTATACATGAAAATAATCTTATAATAAGGTCATGTAAACAACAGTTCGGTTAAAATAATCCACACATATCAGAAATGATCGACCTGAGACTACACTTCATTTACGTTCATACATATCATCCTCATTCATCCTATGAAGTAATACCTTACGGTAGTTCCGGAGGCTGAACAGAAAAAGAGAGAGAGGTTAAAAAAATAATAAATATTATAATTTTTTTATTATTTATGGTAATTAAAAACATAAAATTACGTCTGTATTACCCTCGCGTTAACCGTTATGTTTTATGACAAAAAAATAAAAACATTTTATCAGCGACAATTAAGAAAAAAAATACATATCATCTTTAAGAAAGCAGGAAATAAAATAAATTAAATTCTAAAAAATTGAATATTTACCACTGAAAAATAATAGAAGTTGGCCGATTGTGACCGTTACCAAACTCACGCAACAACATTGACATCATCATATGTAAAGAAAAAAGAAAGACATCAGGGCGAGTTAAATAATATCATATCATAATATCTTAAGCATTCGTTTTTGCAAAAGAAGTTTTTTTGCATTATTGGTTAGCCGATGTTTTCGGAAAAGAATTTTCACTACTACACACGTACTGAGTCACGTCATCCACCGCGAAACTATAGATTCTATATTACGTAACAACTAACATGATACAGAACACTTACGTATAGTTTTTATTTTACCAGAACGTTACAGTTAATGTATCTTTTTTACTTCCTTGTAGGATGTAAAAGAAGTATTATGATCGTGAAAAATGTCGGTTATCAGATTTCAACGGAAATATCCATTTTGATCATCCTTGAATACAATTTGACTAGTTTCAGCATGACGTCTGTACGTACGTACGTATGTATCTCGCATAACTCAAAAACGATTACCTTAGGATGTTGAAATTTTGAATTTAGGACTGTTGTAACATTTTGTTGTGCACCTCCCCTTTTGATTGCAATCGACTAAACCAAAAGTGTCCAAAAAAAGCACAAAATCCCAAAACATTTGGATTTTTGGACTTTATCTTAACTGCAGTAATAATCCCTCACTTAGAGGTTTTCAATGATATATCACAAGTGGTACTTATTTTCATTGGTTCCAGAGTTATAGCCAAGTGAAAGTTTAATTAATGAAATATTTGGATCTTATAAGGAAGGCACATCCTTTTCGAACCAGATTTCATCTCCCTTTTTTTAACTTTTTTTAAATTTAAATACCGGTTTATTAATAATTATTAATTATGTAAAAAATGTTTTACGATAAACAATAATTCAATAACAATTTTAAAAAATATCAGAAGTTATTAATGAAATAAAATTTTATGTACTTCTCATTTAAAAAAAAAAATGTGTAGATGTAATTTAAAAGACGAAGAAGTCATGTGATGTCCACATCAGATTTGGTGAAGCATCTGATTATTCGTTTTTGTTTTAATTTTGTTGATGGTTATATCATAATAATTTTAAAAAAACGTAGTATTAGATACATAGACTTACATTCATTTAAACAGTAATAAAGGGACTTTTACTCTATCTTAATATTTCAGGTAAGATTGCTGAATTAATAATTTATAAATATTTGATGTTAATAAAAACTAATATTTCAGAAATTGTGTAACTATCTACTTTATTAAAAAAATTGGAGGAATAATAGGCGTACAAGGAAGTCATGTAGTGTTCACATCAGATTTTTTCTAAATAATATGCATAAAATTTTAATTCAAGTACAAAGAAATGTATAGTACAAAGATAAAAATGTGCAAAAGGATTTTAATATTAGTATTATTTTATTTTTTTTTTGTTATTAAGATTTTTAATTCATTAAACCTAACAATAAAATCCATCCAAAGATTTAGAAGAACTGTAAAAAACTTAACATAGAAAAAGAATAAAATTTATTTAACTATAGGGATTGTCCTTAATCTGCATGACATTTATATCTACGGAATGCAGTACAGTACTGCCTTAATTAGCAGCAGAACAAGAAAGGGGATGTCTAATAATAGCATGCAGGCAACGCCTAATTTCATAAACCCAATTTCACAAATATGTGTATATGCGGTCGTTTGTCCACGCGCATATTGTACACGTATATGTAAAAGGGATGAGGCTGGATAAGCTCCCACGCACTTGTAATATTTACTACAACAGTTCCTTTTTTGTTTTTTCGTTTATGTTCTTCCTAAATTAAAAAGTTGGATATAAAATATATATATCAAATATATGAGTATGCAAAATAAAACCGGGTCTTATTCCAGGCTTCTTCTGTATTTTTAAAATAAACCAGAATAATAATGTTAATTTAACGCCGCTATACAAATAATCAATACTATTTACAAAAACATAAAAAAAAACATTCCTTCAACCATAACAACAACATATTCAATATGGAAACAGGAATTTCTTCCACAACTAAGAAATACACCGAGTCTTATTTTTGAGTATGTAAGTAGGGATTTGAAAGTTATCAGTATAAAATATTATTAATTAATATGAATATAAATAAGCATTAATTAATTTTAATATTTACTTATTTTAAATATTTAATATTATTAAAATAATAAATTTTTATAAAACTTTTAAAAAATATTTTCCCTATTTTATCATTTAAAAATTTGAAGAAGTTGAGAATTACGTTTTAATTTTTAGTCCATTTTTTAAACACAGTTTTATGATTATTTAAATTTATCTTTAATTGAAATTTGAACAAAAAAAAAACAAAAAACATTGCATGTTCCAAAAACCCCATTCTACAGAAACTATTAACCGATAACGTTACATTTTGACAAAAATGAAAAAAAAAAAAAATACACAGAGAAACGACATTAAGAAACTTTTACCGACACCGGGCTAAGGCCTCGATTCGATGTAAAATATTTTTTTTGAAGTTTAACACAAAAATATTTCGAAAATCACAAGGGCATCAACTTATTATAATTACATTATAACATTTCAACACTAAGTAATGATGACAACAAAACAAAAAAAATATCTTAAAATTTTTCATCAAAAAAGATCATTGGAAGATTTTTTTTTAATAATAATGAAACCTAAACAAGAGAGCTGTACAAAGTAAAAAGATAGTCAAAATTGGTTCAGTTAGTGAAGAATAAGGCTTGATTGTAAAGAAGTTCACGTGCGCGCACGCACGCTTGATTATTGCGTACGTGCGCGCGCGTTGTGTGTGTATGTATGTGTGTGTGTGTGTGTGTGTGTGTGTGTGTGTGTGTGTGTGTGTGTGTGTGTGTGTGTGTGTGTGTGTGTGTGTGTGTGTGTGTGTGTGTGTGTGTGTGTGTGTGTGTGTGTGTGTTGTATTACCTGTTTTGAATCTGAATTATAAAGTAATAATCATTTTTAACAACCTTTTTTTTTGGAAAATTATTGTTCTCAATAGTGTTAAGAAACAGTTTTGATATTTTATTAAAAATTGTTCGAGATTTTAACAGTAAACAGTAACTTTTGTGATATTCTACTGTTTGAGAAGATAAAACGTTAAAACTTACCGTATAATAAAATATAAGCAGTTTAGTTCAAAAGTATTATAACCACCCTGCAAATATCAGATACGATAGTTGCTTGACTGAAATCAATGACTGCCAACACAGTTTAATATTTCTGGCACACATGCATGTCAATATTTTTTAAATTGATAGTTACTTCAAACAACGTATGTAGAAGACTAATATTTAAATTTCTCCATCGGCCAACTCTACCGCATATAACAATATTAAATATCTTCATTTTTTTTAGTTACCACGAATATTTTATTCAAAAAAGTTTAATCATTTTTCTAATGTAGCTAATTTTTCCTTCTTTACAAAAATGCACTATTTCCAAGAAAGAAAAATTCTGCCTTTGCTGCTACAGCTTCTCTTAAATAATCTTAGAGGTGGTTTCAAGGTATTTGGTTCTCTTCTAGGTAGTTAACTTGTTTCTTTTTCAAACTATCTTTCTGACAGATAATCTTTCAATAGAAGAAAAGTCTGAATATCAATTTTTATAAATATTATATGTACAGAAAATTTATAACACAACATTTACACCGTGGTATATCAAAGCAGAAAAACAAATAATTCAGGTAATCAAACGCTAACAAAAATTAAAGTTGTGCCATAATAAAATTAATACTGTTTTTACTTCCAAGTACGAAGTAAAGGAAGTAAAATTTCGGTTTCCAGATTTCAACGGAAATATGCATTTTGACCATCCCTGAATCCACTTTGACTAGTTTTGGCGTGACATCTGTACGTACGTATGTATGTATGTACTATGTATCTCGCATAACTCAAAAACGATTACCTTAGGATGTTGAAATTTTGAATTTAGGACTGTTGTAACATCTAGTTGGGCACCTCCCTTTTGATTGTAATCGACTGAACCAAAAGTCTCCAAAAAAGCCCAAAAACCAAAAACTTAGATTTTAGACTTTTTCTTAAACGGGGTAATAAGCCCTCATTGGGAGCTTTTCAACGATATAAGTGGTCCTTACTTTCATTGGTTTCAGTTAAAGCCAAATAAAATTTTAATTAATAAAATATTTGGATCTTAGGGGAGGAGGCACATCGGTTCGAATCAAACTTCATCTCTTTTTGTTTTTAACCTTTTTTTTTTTTTTAATGTATTAATTTATTAATAATTATTAACTTCTGATTGTAAAAAAAAATTTACGATAAATAATAGTTCAATAAAAAAAAATATGAAAAAATATTAGAAGTTATTAATGATATAAATTTTATGTAATTTTCATTTTAAATAAAAAAATGTATATATAATTTAATAGGCGTACCAGGAAGTCATGTGTTGTCCACATCAGATTTTTTTTTAATTCCACGCAATGAAGTAAATAAACTACGACTAAACTTTTTCAACTAGAAAAAATATATAGGAAAAAATCTAATTAGATACTACCAAATGATGGACATAACATATCCTGTACCAGTTGTTAACAGGTAATTTAAACAAAATGTGGATGTGGATGCTGGAGTACTACGGTCCAATAAAATCGTGTAATATCGGTGACTAGGCAGGCGATGGCGATGGAGTGTTGCGCGGAGTCGATAAATGTAACCATAGCAACCGGCACAGCACATGCACAATTTTCTATACTTGTGTTGACATTATTTTTCCGACCGCTATTTACAAAGACTTTACCCTAGTAATGAAATTAAATTATCAGAAATTAATAAGTCGTAGTATACATTGCGATTATAACTCTACGTTTGTGACGTACATTAGCCAAACAAACACACAACTGTCACAAAAAAAAATACTAAAATCTAGGGTAGGACAAAAATATTAGTAAAGGTATCCTAGTTTTGGAAATAAATGAAAAATATTATTTTTGACGTTAAAAAGAATAGATAAGCGTTCAGTAAAGGTCGTATTTTATAAAATCTAGAGGATTTAAATAATCTGTTAAAAAATACTAATGGTCACAGAACATTTTCATCGCACAAAATCGCTTAACCTCTATGAAATAAGTTGTAAAAAAAAAAATCAAGAACTAAGATTAAATTAGGAATCTAGTATTCAATTTCACTCTACTTACACGATTTTGAGGCTGAATCTTTTTTAAAAAAATCTGATGTGGTCAGTACATGATCTCCTTGTACGCCTGTTAAATTACATATACGCATTTTTTTAAAATGAAAAGTACATAAAATTTTATTTCATTAACAAATTTTTTTCATCGTAATTTCTTTTTACGAGAGGTTAATAATTATTAATAAATTATTTAAATTAAAAATAAAGTTAAAAAAAGGAAATGAAGTCTGATTCGAACCGATGTGCCTTTCCTTGTAAGATCTATTTATTTCATTAATTAAAATTTTATTTTTCTATAACTCTGGAACCGATGAAAGTAAGTACCGCTTATGAAACATCGTTGAAAAGCTCTCGATGAGGCCTTACTACTGCAGTTAAGAAAATGTCCAAAATCCGAATTTTTTGGGGATTTGGGCTTTTTTGGACACTTTTGGTTCAGCCAATTGCAATCAAAAGGAGAGGTGTACAACTAAATGTTACAACAGTCTCAAATCCAAAATTTCAACATCCTAAGGTAATCGTTTTTGAGTTATGCGAGATACATGGTACATACATACATACATACAGACGTCACGCCGAAACTAATCAAAGTGGATTCAGGGATGGTCAAAATGGATATTTCCATTGAAATCTGGAAACCGAAATTTTTCGCGATCACAATACTTCCTTTACTTTGTACAAGGAATAAAAAGGGTGTTTTTACTGATAATGTATATGTACGAAATGTCCGGCAGTTTTACAAACTCGGCGTTGCCCAACACATGTAATGATAATCACTTTGTCACCGAATAACAATATTTAAAAGCTTTTCTCTAATATTTCATTATTTAGAGAGAACAATTAAACAATTTTATGTAGAGTAGTTTGCCGTCTTAAACGTTTTATTTTTTCATATAACAAAGCAGAGTAAAGTTGTTGAAACAAAGCGCAAGATATAAAACGGTGAATTTTCCATACATAACGTATGAAAATTTTGAATTTTAATAAATCAAAACTTAAAAAAAAAAAATGGGTTTATTTTACTTTCACGAACGAGGATATATAAAACAAAATTCGAATTCATACATGATTTTAGTCTTATTTCGAAAGCGGATACATTCCTCGCCGGTTGTCTTTTCGCTGTTGCCTATAAACACTCCACTGTGTTTGTATGCGTCCGGGAAAAATGAAACTGGATAGTTAACAGAGTGATTAGCAGTTGATGTGTAAAATTGTAACCTTGTATATTAGGTATATTGTCGTAACTCCGCCAACAATCAGAAATTATGTTCGCCCTGGTCTAAAAATAAAAAAAAAAGTCTAACCAACCCCTGCATAATATTTAGGAATCTCAAATACGAAACATTCCTTTGTTTCGCTGCAAATTCCGCAAATACCCAGTGCTGATGGTAAATAATCTTGGGATTGTATTTTCGCCTTAAAAAATAAATTCCCTACTTCCACGTTTCATAAAATTTGCGCCTATAATTATTTCTGGGTTATGGAGTAACAGTCCGCACACGCTTTCTTTATAAAACTTCTCAAATGATTTACAGTGGCACTACTCGTACTACATACTTCGTTACAAAACTTAAAACTAGTAAATTCTCACTTCATGCGAATAGTAAATAAACAACTTCCAATCTCACAATTTGCCGAATTGCAGCCGTGAATCGCTCCTTAAACGAACACAATTGCGACAACTCGCCTTTGCACAACGCCATATCTTTCCTGTCGCTTCATGAAAGAGATATTTAATGACCCTGTACGCAAAACCTACGAATATATCAAATTCCTATGGCTTGTAAAAACGAACAGCACGTTGTTAATCCGGTATCTCATGGATTAAATCAATCAAACCTATGTCGGATGAAATTAATGTTTCATTAACAAAGATCTAATAATGTACAAAATTCTGTATATACAATGGAACACAGCCTCTGTGACAACTAATTATCACAGAAAATACAGGGAAAGAATAAAATTCATTTAAAATTTTTGAGCAGAATAAAAAAAGACTAGATTGATTTACTTCTTTAAATAGTCGCATTGAGTAGGGCTTGAGTTAAAAGATATATGAAATTTAAACATTTAACAGGAAACTATAAATATTAATTAAAACTATTTCGGTACTTTTTCGTTTCTCCCCCCCCCCCCCAACGTTTGTAAGTTTTTCACCTGGAATTAACTCAAAATAGCAGGAAATATTAATAACCAGGGTGGAGAAATAACCTAATAACTCAATATAACCATTTATATTACCAAACTCCAAATAGCAGGAAATATTAATATTAACAATAATCCAAAAGTTTGCAAGTTTTTCACCTCGAAATAACTCAAAATATTGAAATTAACAATAACCAGTTTGGAGGAATAACCGGTTAACTCGATAAAACACTAACATGCTGGTTTATGCAGGTCATTTTAAGCATTCTCCATACTAACATATTTTACATATTAAAAATATAAACATTACTGCTCATAATTACAAATATAAATTATAAATATAATCTAACCAAACTTAACCTACGCTCGCTAACCTCGACTAATTAACAGTAATGTTTTGATTATTTAAATAATAAGTAATTGCCAATAATTACTGAATTTATCATTTAAATACTCAAAACATTGCTGTTAATTAGTCAAGATTAGCGAACTAAGCGAGCGTTGGTTAAGTTTGATAAGATATTTATAAATAAACATAAATGGTTATAAAAATGGTTATATCGGGTTATTGGGATATTTCTCCAACCTGGTTATTGTTAATATTAATATGTTCTGTTACTTAAAGTTATTTCCAGGTGGAAAACTTGAAAACGTTTGGGGAGGGAAAACGAAAAAGAACTACATTTCATAGTAATATTTTTAAATGTGATACCTGACACTCAGAAATATTTTATATGAGAAAATTTAAAAATAAATAAATATAATTTAAAGACGGCTTAAGAAACCGTCTTTTTGGACATTCTGTATGTAAATCGTGTGGTAGTCGAAGATTTTTTTATTAATAGATTTTTTCGTTATGAAAGAGCGGGCATGAATAACTATGGTCACAGCCTGGTGGAGATTGGTAGCGTATGAAAAATACCATGCCTAAACGGTATTCGAACCCCTAACCTCCGCAAGAAATGCTATCATTATAATAAAAATTATCATTTTACTCATCAAAAAATAATTTCCAAATTTAATAAAGCAACTAATAATGTTTTAATTGCTGTACAACGGGCCAGGAGAAATGAGCAGATTAGAGAAATAATTAATTACAGATTACATTAAACGGCATCATTTTAGATTAAAAGTACAGTAATAGAAATTTAACAATTGTGATCATCCATCGTTACTTTTAACAAAAACTATTAAAATCGAAAAATCAATACGCAAAATTATACTAGTACGAAGTTACAAGTTATTGTTCGTCAAATAAATACATTTTTCAAATACACTTCTCAAGCTGCTTTTAATTTGTATTGTTTTAATTGAACAAATTAAAACAAGCTATAACTTTTGACTAGAAAATTCAAAAATGGTTGTTTAAATACGTAGAAATTCGCTTCCATAGATTACTAACTTTAGTTAAAAGTTAACTTTTTAATTTTTAAATATCTTAAGTACTATAGCTGAGCTTACAGACTACAGTAATGCCCAATTTAATTACCTACATTTTAAAGGTGAAAATATGTGTCTAAAGATAAATATCTAAACTGTCACACAATATGATTAATCCGTTCTGACAAAAAAATCTTCAATAAAAACGTCCATTGAATTTAGTTTGTCATTACGTATGGTTCATTTTCTCGGTGTCGTCAAACACTGTAAAGAAAAACTTTGCCAGCTGGTATTAGTGGTACTAAAAATTCTTACAACAAAAACTAAATGTAAATACAAAAACAAATAAAATAATACATAAGAAAAAACAAACCTGTTTACATCGCGAATTTGATTAACTGTACGGAACTGCAGTGCATAACCTTAAATACCTTAAAACAGCTTGACTCGTATGTACTGTAGTAATGTGAAGATGTAAAAACGAATAAACTGATCTCAGGAGACCATGATAAATTTAATCCCGAACATTACAGCAGTCAACTTATTGAAAACTCTACTAAATAAACAACTCACCATAAAAAAAAATTGACTTGTTATCGACCAACACACGTGCTTGGTTAATATTACTATACAACTAACGCTAACTAGTAGAATAATCATTAACTACGATTAAAATTTTAATTAATTACTCGTAAGTGAGGGTTGCAATAATTTAATGGGAAGAATGAATTGATTATTGGCCACTATAAAAAGATATTTCACAAATATTAATCTATGATATTTAATTTTTATAATAATTTTACCAGTTATTAAATTTCTTCAAAGAACATAAATGATATGGAAGACTTTTAAAGAGTTATAGTATTAATTCTTCAATTTTGTCTGACAGAACTATTGATTCTTACACTTTCTGTATAATATTAAGCAACTTTAAACATTTGCAACTTTCATTGACTCTGCCAGTTGTTCAGAACTTTATATATATTTAATGTTAACAAATTAATGCTCAAACAGGCAAGATCTCAGAAAGACAAAAACTAATTCTACAGTAATTCCAAATAAGTTGTATAGGTGTAACACACATTAGCCACAAATTTCAAAAATATATGTATCTCAGTTACACCAGATCTTTGTAAATATTTAGCATACCCTAGAAAAATACTTCCTCAGAATTACAGTATAGAATGTGACTTACTACTATCTTTAATAAAAAAAAAGAAGAAATAACATACTGGTACAATAACCTAGACATTGTTTACTATAAAACAAGACAAAAAACTTTTAGATCTTTATTAATGAAACATTAAAAAATTTGTTGACAAAAGTCTACTTACAATGAGCTGTACAGAAAGTATTTAACTAAAATAAATACTAACAGCCTCAGCAGTTGTTTAGTTAAAGCATTTAAAATTTCTAATTGATTAAAATCCCATCTTGACTAAAATCATTCAAAATTTCATTTGGTTTTGAAGTATTGGCAATTTAGTACAACTCATCAGGAATTACATCAGTTGAGTAGTAGAAAATGTACATGTATAATTTTTAAAGAAATTACATAATTGATTTTCAAAATAGATGGAATTGTGCATTCAAAAAGATATTACTGACTCTATTTTATGCCTCCTCATGAGAGATGATATAATTGTTAATGGCGCATGTTTTATAGTGGTTAAGGAACTTTTTAATATGTAACTGTACATTATACTAGAACTGCTAAGTTTGTTGATAAAAAGTTGATACTATATTAGTTTAGCGAGTCAATTTCTTACTCTTGAAAGATATTAAAACTGGGACTTCTTTGTGCTATTACACTATTATAAATAAAACAGAATATAAGTGAACCATCTAACAGAGTAATAAAGCAGAACTTAGTTGAGAAACATTTTTCAGTCCTTCAACAATTTTATTATTTTTTAACCTCCAGGACCACTGTTAGGTATTGCTTCAGAGGATGAGATGAATGACAAGTAGTATGTGAAAATGCCATGCCTGTCCAGGAATTGAACCCAGGACCTTCAGATGAAAAAAAATATATATATACAAGGTCTATAAATAAAGTAATAAGACTGGTTCAGAAAAACTTTTTATTTATAATCCAATTATAAATGAACTCTATCATCTTCGAAATAGTTCCCTTGGTAAGCCACGCAATGCTTTAAACGGTTTTCCTACTCTTCATAGCAGTGTTGGAACTCAGAAACTGTAATAGCCTTCAGATGGTCGGTTACATTATTTTTAAGTTTTCTACTGTTCCAAAATGGTATCCTTTGAAGTATTTTTTTAAAGTTGAGAACAGGAAAAAGTCGCAGGGACTCATGTCAGGCGAATAAGATGGTTGAGGAACTACAGGAATCTTTTTCTTTGCCAAAAACACATTAATTGAGAATGCAGTGTAACAAAGGTGCATTGTCATGATGCAGCATCCAGCTGTCTTTGATGGCTGGTCTCACGTGGGCAACTCTTTTCCGCAGTCTTTCAAGAATTTCTCGGTAAACATAGATTTTCAGTTTGTCCTGTAGGCAAAAACTCCTTATGGACAATGTCATTAGTATCAAAGAAACAAATTACCATGGTTTTTGATTTGCTCATTTCTGCTTTTTTGGGATGTGGTGAGTTTGAAGTGGACACTCCTTGCTCTGGCATTTTATTTCTGGGTCATACTCAAATATCCAAGATTCATCACCAGTAATAAAATTTTTTTAAAAAATCAGGATCAAATTCAATTCACCCTAGAAGATTGCGGCACACTTCCATCCTGTTGTTTTTCTGGTCAACAGTGAGGTTTTTTGGGACCAATTTTGCACAACATTTTTTCATGTCCAATTCATTTGTCAAAATTTGATGGACTGTGGTATGGTTCAAATTCAATTGTTCTGCAATCATTCTGACAGTTAATTGCTGGTCGAACTGCATTAAGTCTCTGATTCACTCAACATTATCGTCACTTTTACAAATACATTATCGTCACAAATAAATAAATGTTAAGGGTCTTCCAGAGCATGGATCGTCCGCAACTGATTCCTGGCCAACTAAAAATGCTTTAAACTACCTAAAAATTTATCAGAGCGTCATTTCCATACGTCCTTTTCAATTTTGAAAAAGTTTCAGTAGCATTCTCACAGAGTTTAACACAAAACTTGATTGCACACGTTGTTCATAATTAATATCATTCATTTTTGTACCGCACAACAAAAACTCATTTCACATGGTAACAATAGATTAAAAATATTAATAACTAATATAAAACAGCTGTTCATATAACCATATGTTTACTAGTAAGTTTACAGACCTCGTACATATAATTAAATATATATTTATATATATATACTGTATATTATTACTGTATCAGTAACTTACCTATTTTTTATAAGTTTTTATTTTTTTATAAGATATTAATTCCAAAATAGCTGTATAAAAAAGTTAGTTCTTAACTTTTTTTAAGTTGCATCAACGTTTGTGGTCATTAGCTACTAGTAAATGGCAACAGTGTGGCTGGGAAACTGTACCCAGAGTTGCTTAAATTTAGTGATCAATAGTAACTGGTTTATTATACATGGTTTCAGCCATCAGTATTCTATCCTAATTTTACAACCTTCAATTTCCTAACTGTTATTCAGAGTTATTCAAAGTGTTGTAGAACCATTGTATTTAAAAATTCAGTTATTACCCTATTCAGAACCATCTTCTGTTTATTTCTTCATTCAAAAGAAGAATATGTTTTTAGATATATTTTATCTTCAGTTTCTTGAATTTTTATACAAATACTTAATAGATTAAAAAAAAGAAATATATTTTTTCTTTTAAACAACTTTGTTTATTCTTAATTTTTTTGGCATGATCATTAATTTTAATGTTTATATTTACATAGTCTATTAATTGTAATAATAAATAAACAGAGTTTTCATTTAAAGTGTGCCACCAGTAGGATCTCTGAAACTTTAAATGGGGAACTTTTCCCTAAACTTTAAAAGTATTGGAATTTTTCAATTCACTTTCATCTTCTGAAATTGTTAACTTAATTTTTTTTTAAATAGCAAATTCTACTTTTTTGACAAACTTTGATGGAAAATATCACTTAAGACTGTTTTTCTTTGGTAGTTTTCCCTAAAAAAAAACCATTAAACTTAACTAAGTTCAACATATATATACATAGGGCTA
Source organism: Lycorma delicatula (assembly GCF_047948215.1). Classification (NCBI taxonomy): domain Eukaryota; kingdom Metazoa; phylum Arthropoda; class Insecta; order Hemiptera; family Fulgoridae; genus Lycorma; species Lycorma delicatula. Next base: position 16,714,499 of record NC_134463.1, on the reverse strand, counting down.
ACTGGAGGTGTACCTCAAGAACAGTTATGTTTGGAGAACAAAAGCCAAGATAAAATGATTCCCGTAAAAAAGTACAAAAAAGTAGGAGTTATGGTTGAAAGACTGTTGGCTGAGTGGTTTAGTCTAGCAAAAATAGTAGTTTTTTAAACATAAGTATTGCGAATAGAAATTTCAGTATAGTGAATTGGAAAGCGAATTCACTGTACTCCATACTATACTATGATTTTAATATTTGGAGAAAAATAAGTCCCCATTTAAAGTTTTTTGTATCTCCTAAAGTTTCAGAAATGAATCACAATGGTGGCACACTAAAAGTGAATTCTGTATAAAGTATATCACATAAATGAATAACTGAAGTTGGAATACCTCCAAACAAATAATTCCATACATTATGAAAAAATAAATAAATAAATAAAAACAGATTTTATTTAATGCTCTTTCTGTTAGATTTTTTAATAAATAAAAAAAAATAGTGGTATATAAATTTATTTGATAAAATTAAATTTAATTTATTTCGTTTTTAATTAAATGATATTTACTGGTAATTCTTACTATTTTTATGAAAAAGAAATATATATTTTTTTATATTTGTATAAAATATGGAATATATTTTTTAAAAAAACATAAATTATGAATTGATGTTTTTTAACTAGTAAAGAAACAAAGAACCTACACTTAAGTACCTATGAAATATGAGTAGATACAAACTTTAGCTCCTTAGTGAAAATATTTGTTCACAGTATCTTATTCCAGTAAGTTTTCGAAACTACTGAGTACATACTACGATCACATACATCTTAAACTTCAACACTAAAGTAAATATTTTGTTTGTTTTAGTATATTTTTCAGTACTGTTTACAAAATTTTATCTAAACATAATCCAGAAAAAGGAGCAAGAAATATTTTATAAAAAAAGAGATGTAGCAGACAGTTCTTAACTTTTTTATTAATAAAAAACACAGTTGCAATAATCTAAATTAAAGATAAAATTTAATTTAAGAAAAGTTATTTTCAATAGTATCAGCCATTTGATAATATATTAATGAAGCAGAATTATTGTAGAAAAATAATTTGAGAACAAAAGATTTACTTTTACCAAAAAAATGATTTCTTGTTTAAAAAAGAAAAGAAACACAGTTATCTCTGAAAAAAAAACATTTAATTTTATTTAATTTTATTAACAAATTTTATTTAAGTAAATATTTCTTATTAAAAGTTAATAATGAAAACGTACCTGAGCAATAATCAATACACTGTTTTTATTTCCAGTAATGAATTGACATTTATTTTCAAGCATTCAGAAGATTTAATTAATTACAGTTTGAAATAAATGTATAACACAAAAATAGAAAATGGTATGTGCAGTCACTTGACGTAGATTAGTAAGCATTATTTTTAAAATCATGAATCTTACAGTGTAAATTATTATATTTCAATTGTTTAGTACAAACAGACCATTAGATAGCTAATAAAATTTTTGTTTACAAAAATGCAAACACATCAAATCATTACAAGTGAATGTATTCATGTGTATGTGTACATACATATGTGCATTCACACACACATGCACATGTGTGTATATGCACACACCCACACTTCTATATGTAATATGCTTCCAAATTCTTATTTTTTTATCACGCTGCCACAGAACTAACCTAAATGATGCTTCCTTCAAAATAAGAAGTTATTTCACATAACCACTTGATTGTTTGAAAGTTCATATTATACAAACTAAAAAAAATTTTATTAGAATTTTTGTTTTTGATGCCTTCATTTATTTCAACATTTTGCCTTCACAATAATAAAAAAATATGTATATGTATATATATATATATATATATATATATATCTTTCAATTAATTTATGGTATTAAGATTGTATAAGAGAGAATAAAACATTATATTTACATTTTTTAACAGTCTTGTAACTTTGATAAAACTTGTATTACAGTGAAACATTTCAGAACCTATATCATCAGACATATCAGTTATATTACTCTTGGAAGGCCATCAAATATTAACATTAAAATGAATAAATTATATGATACTCATTGCATAGCTGAACATTATAAAGTACAAAGGCGACATATATATACACCTTAAAATACTTGGTTATGTCAATTTTTGGGTTTTGTTTTCCTTAGGTTATATCAAAGAGTGGGTTGAAATAGAATTTTATTGTTTGTTTAATAGTATATATTTTTATTACTTTTGTTCATATAGGCTATGTACATTTAAAATTCTTCCACAGCATTCATTATTGTCTTCTATACACACATATTAAGATTCTTCAAATCTGAATAATTATGTTTTAAAATTAAGTATTGGGTGTAATTTGATTTTGTAATATCTTTATTTAATTAAAATTAAATAAAATTTTCAACACAATTAAATTTAGGTTTGCGTTTCCCTGAAATGCTTAAAAAATTTCTCTTCACCAGATTTAAGTGTAACTGTTACTACATTTTAAACTCTTCTTAGAGTTTTCTCATAATTATCTTTATTGTTTTAATCGCTAGTGTTCAACAACCATCAATATTAGTATTTCTGATATGTCTAATGATGGCTATATAGGTTTCAAAACCAATACCATCTCCAATTAATGAAAACACAGTTGAAGTTTATCAGTATATCTCGCTCTCATATTAGCTTGTAATTAAGGAGAAATTTGGGAATGAATTTTTTGCATATCCTATTTATGTGTTCCCAACATCTATTCATATTGGTCTACACCTCAATGTTTATTCCTTTTATAATCGGTTTCTGCACAATATCCTTATTTCTGAGGCAGTACGGACTGCCTCAGAAACACCTTATGCCTCATGTAATACTTTTAAGAGCACAAAGGAATTGAATTTCAGTAGTTTGTAGCTTCCCCTTTGTGTGCCTTGTCAACACCCACAGAAGTGCAAGGGTGTATGGAATGTGATTACATGCAATACACAAAATTGCTTTTTTATGATCCTACAAGCCTTGGGCCAAAGGTCTGGTTCCAAAATATGTCATTGTAATGTATGATTTAATCAAATTCAGAAGACAAATAAAATTTTTATACAGAAAATTCATATATTTCAAAATTAAGTATAAATAATTTTTTTGCAAAACATTTTCAATTAAGTAGTCTTATTACTCATTAACTCAATTTATAAAAATCCTTCTAAATTGTGTTCTTCTTAAATTTAATTTTTACCTTGTCTAAAATCACAGAAACCTTTTCTAAATTCTTCATTTTTAACTTCCAAAATGTATCATTGACTCAAACTTAGTATTTTCTTCTGAAATATTTGAACTGTCCTGAAAGAACAGTCATGATAACAAGTTTGTGATACTGTGCATCTTAAAAATTATTTTGTGATTTGCAGTAATGAAAATAAATTTTCAATGATTACCCAGTATTGTAAACAGTATGATGAATTTAAAGTAAGCAGTACACAACTCAGAAAAGTTCAAGGATATCATTATGTACTCCATTAAATCTCTATTATGATAATCTATCAGGCATTTTGATGTCATAAAGTTTTTATCGTCAATATAATCTAAAGTTATGGGACTCAGTACATTAAACTTTTCAATTACATTTCTGAATGCTTCAAAACATCCTCTTCATTGGGAAACTAAATTGTCTGGCAATTGATTATAAACTACTACTTGAACTCGTTCTTTTTAAATCTTTTTCATCATCATTAAAATGCTTTTTTCACAATTAAGCTCTTTTTGCTGAAACTTCAGTTCTACTCACTTCATTTGGTTAACTCACAGCTGAGATTATTTATTTCACAAAATATTTTTTTTAAGTCTTATATTTTTGTAAATACTTTTCATCTTATTTTCTTCATCCTTAATTGAAAATGATTTTAACTGGAGATCGCTTACAAATGAAAATATTTTTTAAATATTGCAACGGAAAATAAATATTAAAAAAAGTCAATCTTTTTTTTCAAAACTTTGTTAGAAACATTCATCTCTGTTTGTAGACACCGGTATATTATTTATATGCAAAATAAAAATGGATACCAGTCCATTCAACAATACTTTTACAAAAATCTTCTTTTCATAAACAATTTTCAAAATGTTTTTGATTTTATTACAATATTTGTTTACAATGCACCAGTACTTTGTTACACATCTCTTATGTATCATCTAAAATTTTTAACTGATTAACACACAAAATTTGCTGGACACAGAATTTTGTAATAAGTACACATCATGACTAAATTTGAATCTGAAATGTTATATAGGTAATTGGAAATCTTTTTAATAATTACCATCAAAATTAAAAGAAAAATAAATCTCATTTTGATGATATACTGCTGATAAATGACAAATTGTATTAAAGCTAGTTAAGAGAAAATAATCGAATAATAATAATAAATGTAGACATTATCATAAAACATCAAACAAAAAATTTCTAAATCTTTGAAATCAAACAGCAATTTTGCAAGACTTCTGACAATAACTTTTTTTTAATGAATAAATGTAGGAAATATATGCAACCATAATTCTTATAAACATGAAAATTGAAAAAATCAAAATACAGATGACCAAACTGAAAACTAATAGAACAGTTCCCACAGACAAGGAAAGACTAGTTTAAGAATGAAAACACAAGAAAAATAAGTCCAAAAAGATTTCAGAGGAGAATTAAAAGTGCGTGATATTTTATTTGTTGTGTAAAATATATGGATAAAAAAAATTACAAATTGTAAGAAAAAGAATTTTCTGGACTGGAGAAAAGAAAAAATTCAAGAGGTAAATTAAAATGTTCATCGGATAAGATTAAAGAACAGTTGTGAAGAAGTGGAGGCAGAATTTGAAAAGATGAAGAAGAAACAAAGAAAAATGTGAAGGTTTGTATTTCCCAGCTTGACTCAAGAACCTCAGCAAAGAAATTAAAAGGAGGGGAATATTCTTATAATTAAACTTCAAAACGCTATAATTTAAAAAAATCAAGTATACAATGTAAAAGTAGTGAATGATCAATAAAAAAAAAATAAATCTAAACACCCATTAAAATAAAATCTTTCTCTAAAAAAACTGTTATCTCATCCTTTTTAATCATATAATTGAAGTTAGTAAAAAAATTTGATTTTCAATATATTTTTAACTGTAAACAAGGAACTTTAAATTAAAACAAAAATTTCAACTTTATTCTTAAGTCCATTTATCAAACAGAATATAATTTTTCTATATATTGTGGCTTAAAGCAGTTTTGAGACTCAACACTTGAAAAAAACACACACAGATTCACAAAATTAAGTAGTTTTTCTCTTGAAACTTATAATACACCCATTATCCCTTTTATTCAACTGACTTAAGTAAAATGAAGGAAAAAAGTTTCATTTCTCTCAAGTATCATTTTAATTATTGTTTAATTACTATTAACATAATGACAAGATTAATCATACTTGTATAAATAATATTCATAAGAAATTTGTATCTCTTACTTAGACAATTAATTCTGTAATTCATCTTGCAGAAAATACAGATGAGCTTTATAGCCTTAAAAACTGTTAAAGTTCATTTTGTTAATTTATTAAAAATTTTATTTGGAAATCCCCCCCCCCCCCCACCCGCAGAAAAAAGTTTCTGACTTTAATCTTACATTATCTATATTTTAGCAGCGATCAAGAAGCAGGTACTTATAGGATTTCTTGTACATCCACTATAGAGAAAAACATTCCAATTTGGTACATCAGTAGATTATCTAAGGATACATCACTGATGTAGCAGAGTTTGGTCTATATCCACAAAACTCATAGTAGGAGGAAAAAGGATCAAAATGAAAGTATCTTGAAGCACTCAAAAGAGTACTTCACTCTTTTGAGTGCTTCAAGATGCCTTCAAGCAGCAGAGCTCATCCTGTCAATTTAATGAAAACATTAGCAACATATTAATTATTATCAACAATTTTACATTTTAACAGATTAAAAACAAGGGACATTTCATAAATAATCTATAATATACTTTTATTTATATGTATACTTCAATTCAGGTAGTATCTCTTTCAGTTAATCTACACAGTTCCCCTTCCTCCAAAGATCACTTCCCAGTATTTCATAAAAATCTGTTGTTTCAGTGAGTTCACAACACTCATTCAGCCCTCAAATGCACCAGGTAACTGTTGCAGAAAGCTCTCCCAAAGAGGAAAAATGCTGACCGTGCAAGGGTTCTTTTATCACAGGAGCAAATCACAGCGTGGTGGACTCATATCTCATGTGGTGTGTGAGTAAACTTTCCATTTGTGCTTCCTGAGCAAAATGATTATTACCTTCCCTAAGTGCTTTTGTGTCATGCAAAGTACAAGTGGCCAGTTTCTTTTTAGCAGTACAGTTTTTGTGGATTTTTCTGCACAATGTCTTTATGAAGCTTTATAATATATTGTTATGACACTTGCTCCATGTGGAACTCTATCTTCTTTAATAATTCCTCAACAATTAAAAGCTAATATCATTTGCTTGATTTTTTATTGCACTATCAAAATTTTGGATCATTGTGGGGATGAACTTCTCAAATTGTTTGTCTGTGATTTCAGCCTTAATTCAAGTTTCTAACCTGTGCTTCATTAATAATGTCAAATTAAAACAAGAATATCCTTAACTACACCAGTCAATATGTCACAAGGTGGGGGCAGAGAGATGGTTGGGCATGTCCTGTATCACTGATCCTGTCTGGGTTTCCCCCGTCAGTCGCCTCTCTCAAATTTAACCCAGGTTGGAGAGTCAGGTACTGCCTGACCCACGATAACAACATCCCAGGGCTCACACGTAGCAGTAGGGGGCTCCAATACCCTTACCCATAGAACAATCCCTGCCAAGAGCCAAAGTAACTAACTCGTGCTGAGTGGTTCAAAACTTCAGCAGAGCTAAGCTCACAGCAGCCCACCCTCAACTCGGCTGCACAACCAAGAAGAGGGATGAGAACTTCCTGTTCGCATTCCGCCCAGCATCGGCAAAACCAGATCATGGCCATCCCTCTCTCCCGCTGCTAACAGCAAAACCGAGAAAATAATAGTAATTATAATTATTAGAATCCAGGGGGATTCTAATCATTTGCTACTAGTGTTACTTATCATTGGGATAATCATGAGCTCTATAATCTTAACACGTCATGCAATATTTATGAAATAACCCTCACACATACTGCAAAAAGATTATTTTTCCTCTAAAAATTATCAAACTATCTAAAAAAAAATGCAGGCTTCCTAAAGAAACAACTTCATCTTTAACGTGTGGAACTATCTGACTTAAGTTTAACCAGATCCCTACAGAAGACATTCCATTAATACATAGCCAGTGTGTTTTGGTATTGAATTAGGATACTAAACAAAGGTGTTTTTGTTTAATAGGAATAATGAAAATATTCACTTTTGTTAAACCATGTTAAGTTAAACTTTGAGATTGAATGTTAGAATATTACTTATGATTGTCATATAAAATCTATGATTAATATTCAAAAGGGGTTTGTTCATTAAACTTGTTGTAGATTGTTGTAGATTGATGTTTGACTGATTTTTCCTAATTTTTAAGAATCTTAGAAATCTTTCATTAAAATATTTATTTGTCTTTAACATACTTACCATGTTTTTTATAAGTGGGAACTGGGGATTTCTGTTATGAATGAAAATAAGCTCCAACCAAAAACAAGACTACAATCCAGGGCCTCTTGTCACCACAGCCCTTTTTTTTATTTTAGGACAACATTTTTTAATAGAACCAATTCTTTCATTCAATTTTGTAATTAATTAAGGATATGAAAGATTTTTTTGGTCATTTAGTTTGATGAACATAGAAACTGATTCCTTCTTTCATGTGGTTATTTACTTATTTAATTTTTAATGCTAATTGAATATAATTTATTTGTTAATATTAAGTTTTATAGTTATTCTTTGAAGAAATATTTTTTTTTATATAATATTTTATTTCTAAAACTACACAATCCATCATTGAAATGTTCAATGCAATTTGAATTAATAATTTATATTTATTTTAAAAGTTTTAAGTAGTGTTATTGATGTTATAATAAAAATATTTTTTAATTTAAAAATATAACATTTTTACTAATAAGATTATTTAATTTAGAATAAGATGAATTCATAATTAGAAACCTTTGTTACAAGACATTTATCGTTATTATTGATAAAAGTAAAATATTTTTGAAGATGATATAATAAATCAATTGATATGAAAAATTAATTTACAATACATTTAACTGAACCATAAGAAATTTGTAAGAAAATATTTTGAAACTGATGCTGAAAAAAGACATCTGATAAATTTATTGTGTTGAATATTTATCTATTAAATATACTGTCACATTATGCCAAAAAAGTTAGAAAATAATATTTGATGGCTGTGTATGTCAATATAATACAATCTGATTCAAATGAAAAAAAAAAAAAAACAATCAGTAAAAAACAAGAAATAAGAAAATAATAATAAAAAACATAAATATTCTAACCTTTGTCAACTAAGCATTAGAAGTCAATTCAAATAACTCAGCCACTGAATATAAACAATGATTCAAAATAAACAGCAATACTAACTCCTAAAATAACGACCATGAATCAATATTTCTAATTACAACAGATAAGCTATTAAACAACCTAAAGCTAAGATACTGACATGTCCTTCGTAAGATAAATTCTGTGTATGAAATATTTTTATTACAAGCATTGTCAATATGAACCCATCATGGAATTTTAAAATTTTCAGAACATTTTACACGTTTTTTGAATTCATTTAAATATGCAACATATGTCATAATATTAATTTCTTTATTTTATTCCTATGAGTGGTGTTTCATATTTAAATGAATTCAAAAAACATGTAAAATGTTCTGAAAATTTTAAATAATGTATGACGGATTTTCTAATTACTTCTTGTAATACTAATTGAACATTATTATTAAACATGAAAACCCTAAAACATTCAGTTATGTTGAAGAAAGAAGAATAAGGAAGAACATACGCAATTGAGGTTATAGGAAATTTAATTTATAATGAAAAACACAGATTACATAATTCATAACCAATATAGCTGCTGGAATAACTACAGCTGAATCATTATAAATTCAAAGTTCTTGAACATCTGTTCAGTTCTATATTACTTCTGCTTACTACTAATAAGTAATTTTAAATTACATCTAACTCTTTAATGTTACATATTACAAAACTGTGATGAAACCTTTTTAATAAATAAATGTAGACAATTATTCCTTTAAATCCCACTTTTGAATCCATTTACCCTCAAAAGTAACAGTAGTCTTTTACTCCTAAAAGCAATAGTAATCAGGATATAGTTCCTTACTTTTACTCTGCTGACTTCCATTCTGGTATTGTATCAGCCTTTTCTCTGAAGGCACTGAATTTAAATCCCATCGGATATGGCACTATTTTGTACACTATGAAATAAATCTCTTTACCATGTTTTCTTAACAACAAGGTGTATCTTTTTCTGTAAATAAATCACAAAAGGAAGTAGAACAAACAAATTTAAAAAAGCAGTAAAAAGTTGTTTGAACAACATTAAAAATTATTCTAACACTTTCTAAATTATTAAAAATTTTTAATTAATTAACTTGTAAATTACACTGAAATTATGCTATCAGAAAATTTATTCATAGCTAATTATGTAGATACTAAAGTAGAGTTATTGTGGCATTGTTGTTAATGTTGCCAATCTTAAAATACTTATTTTAATATACGGTTAAATTAAATACTTTTCTGTGCTACATTAATTTGTTTTTTTTTTCACATTTACTGGTTTGTAAATTTTATATTTTGCAAATATATTAATAAGATCTTGACTTTTATAACCAACATGCAGAATTTGTATATTGTGGTTAAAATCTTGGTACCTATGTGTCCTGATTCTATATGATGATTTGCAAAGGATGATTCTGTTGGTGTACATAATGATTGTATGTATTCTTTATATTGTAAGTAAATATACATCCAGTCTGGCTAACGTATCGCTTAATGCAATCAATGTAGTTTAATTTGTAAACTCCTGTATGCTGTATCTTTCAGTTTTTTTTTAATGATCTCACATATTTTTTTATGGTTTTGAAAGCAACACAAGCAACCTTCTTTCCTGAATATAATGGAATTTTTTTACATTTTATTGTTGGTTAATGTACATTAATGTTCTACATTTTCTATTATTTATGTGTTTTTGATTTTGTTCTGTGTTTTATGCAGTGTTTGATTTTTTCATGAAAGCATGAATGGGTAGCCATTAACCTGTGTTAGACATATAGTATTGCATTCTTCCGAATGTAGTTGTGATTGAAAAGAATGAACGCATTTGGGAATGCAAAAGAATTATAAAGCTAAATGTTTGTTCTATTCGGGAAAGTTAAAGTTTAAAAACCACAATGAGCAGAATAATAAGTTAAGAACATTAAGGATGTCCTAATTGCAAAAATCCTGTCCATTTTATACGTTCTAAATCAACGAGGACAGCGATGCGTATTTGTATGGACTCCGGGGCATGCTGGTATTACAGGTAATGAAATCGCAGACTAAGCTGCCAGAAAGGCAACAGTCAGCGATGATTTGGATCCTTTCTTATAAGAGTGGCAGATGTTAAAAACCATCTAACAAACATAGTAAAAAACAAGTGGAATGCTGAATGGAGGAGTTTAAATACAAAATTAAACTCAGTAAAAACTTCTCCTTATTCGGAAAAGCTTTAAGTTGACTTTAAGTTGGACTCTAAGTTGACTCGCCGTGAACAAGTAGCGGTGACCAGACTTAGAATCGGTCACACGCGATTAACAAATTTATATCTGTTAACTGGCGAAGTGAGACCAATGTGCGGTGTTTGTAATAAAACACTGACAATCAAGCATCTAATAGAAGAGTGTATACCATTATATGAGGACCTCAGAAAGAGGTTCCGTCTTACAAATAATATTAGTGCTGATCTGGATAATGGAAATGAAGAAAATATAGTTGCATTTCTACACGCCAGTGGACTTCTTAAAAGTCTATAAAATGAAAGTTTAAAGCTGTGATAAAAGAATCTCTAAGCGGTAGTTTTATATATATATAAAGAAAGAAATGGTATTGATAAGTTGAAAATTTTAATTTCATGGTCTTTTGAGAACCTTATCTCAAATTTTAATATCGGGGCCCTTTACACCCCGTAAGTGTTTGTGATTGTCCTGTCTTTTATATCTTAATATATATTGTGAAGTTTGAGTTTTTTAAATAAAATGTAAGGACCCTTTACACCCTTACATATGACGATCCTGATGGAGATAATAATTTCTTTTAAACAATGTGACGAGGGCTAATGACCTTAGCAGTCGATGCCCATAAAAATTCAGGAAAAAAAAAAAAATAAGTTGAGTCCTCTTTCCAGGTATGTTTGGTCAAGGGTAAAAATGGAAAGATATATGAAGAGTATGATCTTGAGGTGTTGAGCGATTGAGTCTGCAAGATGATGTGAATAAATCTTAGACTTTATGTTAGAAGTAATGTATGAGAATATGGGTAACTGACTGATTCTTTTCAATGTACAAGCAATTATGTAAAGTAAATGAGGTAATTTGTATGGTAAAAACGTTTATCTAAGGTAGAAGGGTCAGAATCGTAGGGTAGCAGAAAAGATTAAGAAAAATCTTTTGGATAGGGTAATTACAATGACAAGTATAAAAAAGGTAATGGATAAAGACAAAGAGAATAAAGTTCTCTTTGTGTAAGTTTTTTTCTCTTTGTTTTTTTTGTCCAAGTTCAGCTTGGGTGGTTTTTCAACAAATTTTTTTAAGTTTGCATCACAAGTTTACATAAACTTGTTTTTAATGATCTAGAGAAATATGTAAAAGAGAGGATTTAATTGAGAAGTTTAATGTTAGGCCTTTCGTGTACACTGATGATCTAATACTACTGGTTCCACTCCCAAATCATTACAGCACTTGATAAACAGAATAAAAAACATCTGCAAATTTGGTGATTAAATATAAATAAAAGAAGTAAAGAAAATGGTATATTTACAAAAGACAGAAACCATGCCTCTAAAGGAATTGTTTTATGGAAATACTAAAATTGAAATGGTTAATCAATGGAATGAGTGTTACTTGGAAGTAGTGCTAATTCCATTTATGCTGTCTTACAGTTGCATAATGAAAAGAATCGCTGTGGAAAAATTTGGTTCTACAGTGTTAGGAAAAGTTTTGCCTCTCTTATACCAAGCAGGGCTAACAAGAAAATGTCACATAAGTGTCAACTCTAACACATGGGCAGTAGCAGATTACATAATAGATGGAAATTTTTCTTAAAATGTATGTTTGCATTCCCACATAATATATCTAATGATTAATGTATATATATATATATATATATATATATAGAAAGGGTTAAAAAATTGTTGTATTTCGATATTTTAAAAATGCACTTTTATAAGTGGTGAAAGTTTTAAATGGTCCCCAACAGTGCTGGGCAAAAATATTAAGTGTATGATATTATAAGTGTGAAAATATTATAATTGTATGATCAAGAGTAAGTGAGGGTAGTACAAGAAATAAGACTAATTGAGCAAACATAATGAGTGTGTGCGGGAAGGGGGCTAAAAAAAAAAAATAAAATTCTGTTACAAAAAAGTGTAGTGGAGTGATTTTTCATGATTTTTTACAAACTTTAATTTAGAATAAGAAGAAATAATCCATTTTAGTAATGAATTCAATAGAATGTATTAACTTCAATACTCGGGACAATTATGAGATTTCAATTGTAACATTGATGAGAAGGTTGCAAAGTTCGAAATGTAACATAAAAATAAATAAGTATATCTTGTTTGTGGTTGTCCAATATTTATAGAGCACACACAGAAGAGGTTGCAATTATGATGTGAGATTGCAAGGGGAGAGGTATTACATTGATTTAATGAGATGAATTAGCAGGCTCTGATAGATTATTATATTAGTGATGGAAATTATGAAAGGTTTACATGTAGTAAATTTTTTATGAAAATACATAAAGGGAAACCAACCTAGCAGATAACCTTGCTCATATCAGAAATGAATATGTTTTTAATTTTTTTATGGAAAAAAGTTAAAATTATTAATATTTTTATCGGTTGTATTTTTCTTTTTTTTTGTATTTTATTTTGGTTTTAATAAATATATTATTTATTTGCGTTACATGTACCGTGGAAAATTATATAGTAGTGGATTTATATTTATTTTAAAAGCAAGTTTATTGTCTAAGTGAGCTTCATGTCCAATTTAAACATGCTAAGGTCAAGGAAGTTAAATGATTTATTGTATTTAAATTCTGCAGCGATTACTAAATTGGACTAGAATTTTCTTTAGCAAAAGTATTCTAGATAAAAATGTGAACAAAATATTAGTAATAAAACAAATAATCAATAATAAAATTAATTCTTAGGACATTTCTAATTAAAATATTTACAAATAATGTATTAAAAATTTATATTGTAATTTCAAGACATTTTATTCCATTAATGTTTATCAAAAAATAATTGAAGCCAATATTAGAATTATAGATATCCAATTCTATATTACAAAAGTTAAAAGTAATATCAGTTTACATTATGGTGCAGAAATATTAAAAAGCACATAAATATAAATTGGCATGAGAACATGTATTTTAAATATTCATAAAATACACATTGTTTAAACTAGGAACCAGAATAATAATTTTTAGATTTTACTGAGTTTCACAAAAGACAGCTTACTCGAAAAAATCATATTTATAGCATGAATGTAATCAGGCATTTAAAAATTGAACAAAAGTAGATACATATCATCTTCTCCACCTTCTTCTTCTACATGGTTTAGTCTTTATTAGCTGTTCTGGTGCCCATCAATTTCTTAGTCTGTCTACATCTCTTCTTCCATCCAGCTTTTAATACCACGCACGTAATAGCAGCCTATGTTGAGACATTCGTATCGATATCACATCTTTTTTGATATCATCTGATTGTTTCATTGACTGATTATATCTTATTCTATTCACGAATGACCTTGTTCCTAATATGATCCTCTCTCGCACAACCCCTCATGCTCTGCAGGAACCTCGTTTCTGCCACTTATATGTGGGAAACATCTGATTTGCTCTTGGCTCACAGTTCACTACTATATGTAAGTAAAGGATTGGCCACTGTTTTATAAAATCTAATTTGGGTAGCCTTACTAATCTGACCTTTCAGAGTACGGCATATTGATCCACAAACTGCACTAAATTTAGCCATATTTTCCATTTATATCTTGTTCATGATTGAAGGGCAGGTCACACCCCAGATATTTGAAATTTTCCACCTGTTCCAGAATTTTCCCATCAATGACTGTCTTAGAATGTAAGGGCCATTTTCCGCAAAAGGCCATAACTTTAGATTTCTGTTGTGAAATTTTCATGTTGAATTCTTTACTAAGGAGATGGAGCTGATGAAAAGCCAGTTGCAGCTTATCTTCACTTTACTGTAAAATCACTGTACCAAATTAAAAACACTGTACCAAATTACTGTACAAACACTAAAAAGTTAAGAAAAACTCCTTGCCCAAGATGTACACCATAGTGAACTTTATTTTTATTTGGTGAAATAGACATTAGCTTATCCAGACACATACTAAATAATGTTGGTGAAATTGGACAACCTTGTCAAAGACCCTTATTTATCCTCAACTCCCCAACTACCATCCCATCACCCACGTCAATCATAATAGTCATTTCAGAATATAAACCAGCAACAAAAGTAACAAGATGTTTAGGGTATCCATTATCCAACATTATATAAATACACATCATCTATCCTTAATATTTATTTCAAATGAAATTTCTATTGTCAGTTTTTCACAATTTCCAACTTAAATTCCCATTTTCCATTTAATGTAAAAATTGAAAATTGATTTACATATATACTTAAATTCTAATAAAGTAAACCACCTAGTAATGAATATTGAAATAAGACATATCTTACTTTAATTTTACCATGAAAGTATTTTCGTGGGATCAAGCATCCTCAGTTATGACTGAAATAATTCTATTACTGCATAATAAAGATTAAAAACTAAAATAATAGAAATTCCTTATTAATTTGTATGAGTGCTGTTATCTGTTACATTTTTTACAAGAACTTGTCCCTCAAACTTTGTCTGATGGTTTATCAAAATGAAATTTTGTTTGCATTTATATATGTAATTATTTTTCTAATATATTCAATTTTATGTCATCTTTATTAATTCATAATATTTCTAAATTTGTGTTATTATCAGAAGTAGAATTTAATTTTTTCTTGATGGTTTGCCATATTAGATAAACCTAATTTATTATTTTTGTAATGTATATAATGTTCAATATATCTAATTTTATAGGATCTATTTACTTCCCTATTTAAATATCATTACAAACATTGCACTTTATTTTATAAATTCCACCCAGATTGTTTATTTTATTATGTGGTTATTAGGTTTTAATGCTGGTTTAAATATTTTTTATTGTAAGTCTTTGGATCCCAAGAAAGTACTTTCGTGGTAAAATTTAGGTAAGATATGACTTATCTCAATATTCTGTTCTAGATGATTTATTTTAATAGAACTCGATTATAATTTTACAGTACAGAGGAATAATATGAATCTTAAAATGGTTAATTTCAGTAAAATAATATTAGTGTATATATATATATATATATTAATCTAGGAAGAATAAGGTGTATATTAAAGATTTGCTAGGAATTATAGTTATATATATTCTCAATTTTATAAATTCTTTAATTTGTTATTTAAATAAATCAAATTTCAGACATTATCACTGAAATCCATGATGATTATTCTGTAACAAATTGCTCAAGAACGTCCATTAAAATATTAATTTTCATTTAAATAAACACTATAAAAATAAAATCATCATTGACCATTATTCAACCCGACTAAATAAAAATAATTACCTTAACTTTGAATCTTTCCTATAATGCATCACTCATTTATAACAAAGAACAATTTCTCATAAATTTAAATTAAAATAATTTAAAAAAATTTGAAAATTATGCAAAATTTAAATTGTTAATGTGTCATAAAACATTTTTCATAATGTTTATTATAACATTACGACAAATTCTATTTTTTTTTAGTTTTAATATATTAGATTTGAGTAAGAAAAAACAGAACTGCTATTTCAGGTTTATACTGTTACATAAAAATCTGATGTGGGCACACATGACTTCCTTGTATGCCTTTAAATTACATATACACATTTTTTTATAAAATGAAAAGTACATAAAATTTATTTTGTTAATAACTTCTGATTTTTTTTTTATTATTACTGAATTATTACTTATCATAAAAATGTTTTAACAATTACAGGTTAATAATTATTAATAAATCAATAATTTAAATTTAAAAAAAAATAAAAAGTTAAAAGGAGATGAAGTCTGATGTGCCTTCCCCTTCTAAGATCCAAATATTTCATTAATTAAAATTTCATTTTGCTATAACTCTGGAACCAATGAAAATAAGTACCACTTATGATAAATCTTTGAAAAGTTCTCAGTGAGTGCTTATTATTACAGTTAAGAAAAAGTCTAAAATCCAAATTATTTTGGATATTGGGCTTTATTGGACACTTTTGGTTTGGTTGATTGCAATCAAAATGGGAGGTCCACAACTAGGTGTTACAACAGTCATAAATACAAAATTTCAACATTCAATGGCTAATCGTTTTTGAGTTACGCAAGATACATACATACATATGTACAGATGTCATACCGAAACTAGTCAAAATGGATTCAGGTCAAAAATGGATATTTCTGTTGAAATTTGAAATTTTTTGAGATCACAATACTTCCTTTACTTCATAAAAGGAAGTAAAAATTGACAATATTACCTTCCTATGAACTGGCAGTTTCACGTAAAACTTGTACAAATCTATAAGAGATCCCACTTTCTGATAGCTTCAAAATAGTTGATCTAAAAAAGACAGTAACATACAAGAAATATTTTATGTAAGATTATTCTCTGTAACTTGCTCATTAATTTAAAACTAACTGCAGCATTCTTAATAGATCCATTAATCTATTATAAGATTATGAAGCCACAGAAACAGCCAGGTAAATACAAATTACAACCTTTTCCTTTTTTTTTAGCTTATAGTTAAAAGATGTACAGGCTATCACTTATAGCTTATGGAATTAAAAAAATCTTTTTAACTTAAATTTTTTAATTTACTTATTTATTAACAACTGTCGGCATTTTAAACATAGGTGAAGTCCTTTTATGATAATTAATTCTTCTATCTCTTAATATATCCACGTCTGTAAAAGATACACCAGAGTACCATCCATATCTGAAAAAAAACAAAACTTAAAAAAAAATAGCACAGCAATAATACATGGAATCATTTTAATGTATGAAAAATGCTAAGTCAGACTAGGATTCAAACTTGAGTTTTAGTTTAATTGCAGAAAAATAATGCTAGGAAAATTATTCAAAAAATTCAGGATATTAATTAAAATTTATAACTACATCTCTTCATTGTACGCAGTTAATAAATGTGTGTTGTTAAAATTAAAACTTTTTTTCCAATTAAATTATTTTTTAGTCTGCATTTTTCAATCATTAAAATATGTATATAAATGGATTTTACGATTATAATGGTAAAAAACAACCTTTTTTATCAGTTTAGTAGATATTTGTAAATAAAATAATAATAATAAAAATATAGGAAAATACACAATTTCAGGAAAAAATACTAAAGCACTCAATTTCACAAAGAAAACCAAATGAAATCGACCAACTGCTCCAAAGGAAAAACTCCAAAGGTAAAACCTCTTTATGACTGATGTGGGACAAAGTAATTCCAAGAACGTTTTTCCTACACAAAGTATGCTACATTATTAAAGTACCATGCAGCAGTGGTATAACTGCTTTAGTCATCAACGTTTTTCTGTTCTGAAATATTACTTTGCAAAAAGCATTTATACCCCAAAAGTAAAGCCAGCATAAGTTACAATAAAAAAAAAAAATATATATTATAATGAGAGATAGAGAAATTTATAAATTGTTGCTTTATTTATATCCTGAAAAAAGCTATGTTCCTGTTACAACATCTTATCTATAACTTATACTGAACAGTAGGAACATGACCCTCCTACTAATTAGAGGCAATATATATAACCCTTTGTTTCTTAACAGAAGTTTGCACGTTAATCTGTTGCTTTACATTCCCTGTCCCAATCTTATGAATTAATGTAAATAAAGCATCTGAGATATAAGGGTCAATAGTCATAGTTGCTTTCTCTGAGAGTAATAATATTCACTATACAATCAAGTCCCTAAAGTGGACAGAGTGAAGATGTCGCTTATACAGCTGATCATCTTCTGCATTCTGAATGGTTTAACATGCCTTTGTCCAACACTATGTTAGGTTTAACGAAGAAAAAAGGAAACCACCTCAATCCTTACTTTCCTTACTAAATATGGCACCATGTGATTATTATCTTAAGAATGGCTATACCAATTTCGTAAGGGATTTGTATCTCATGTAACATTTCCTGCGAACCTTTTTGGTTTCGGAACATAACATAGATTTATCATACAAAAATTCTACAATACAGCATTCTTAAATCAGTAGTTAATAAGTATTATTACTTATAACATTTTAAATGTTACTAAATATAATGCCAACTTATAAATATCATGTAGTAATATATTTAAGTATATACTACCCAACAAATTAACTAAAAATTAAAAAAAAATTAATTTTGAAAGATCTACTGTAAAATTAGAAGAACTGGATCTTAATAATGTAGTTTTACTTTGAAACATTATTGCATTAAACTACTTATGAAAAATGTTTTTTATGAAATTTTATAATACATATTAATTTAACTATATGATTAGATATCTATTTAACAATACACAGTACATACTTATGGCTTTCTAATGGTGGATTAAAACCTGAAAATTTTTGTTTTGGCCCAGAATCATACGCTTTATTAACAGCCTCAAAATCAGGTTTACCCTGACAAGTTTCTCTAGTGGAATAAAATTTACCAGTAATGCCAGGAACTGAAAGTAAAATAAGATATCATTTTATAAAATAACGTTTCACATCCATTAGGTGCTACATTCCCTTAAATATAATTACAATTTCTTTATTTCTAAATCTGTATATTATTTTAGCAGATCAGTTTTCTTTATAAAAGTTCTTCTGCCTCTTAATTATAAGAAGAGAGCGCAATAAGGCCAACATGTCATACATTTGCCAACAGTTTATCTTTAAATCCCAAAATCTAATATTTTCTTTAAATTTTGATGAATATAATATGTTCTCTTTCAGTCAAATCATACATATTTTCCATCTTTTTAAGGGTGTATACTAAGTACAGTTAGATCACAAAATTGCCTCTTCCACCCACCCCATAAAAAAAAGACTACATCAAAAATTTGGTTTTTGATCCATTTTGGATCAAAACAAAGTGCATCACACATAGGTGAGCAAGATAAGCACATTTTTCTGTTAAATTCCTGTTTCTCAAAGGTACTTAATTCATTTAACAGGAGCAGGACACAGTCCTACTATTTATATCTTATGAATATTCACTATTTCTTACACATAACCATCCAGAACATTATAATTATCCAGCAACAAAGGGCGAATGTCTATCTGCAATTCACAGTGGGATTAGTGGACTTTCTGAGATCCTTTTGTTCTGTTCCTCTCCTGGCTTACACTAAAAAAAGCTTTTAGGATCTTTCTCACTTCAACTACTCTTAGAAATCCCATTTCTTTATTTTAAAGTGATTCCAACAAAGAGAAAAATTCTTCTGCCCAAATAAAGTGCAACCTCTGCAACCTCTAAAAAATAATATTCTCTAATCTTAATAAACTAGTCATTACCTTCCTTGTGTCACAATTTATTAGCCTTTTTTCTATTTTTAATTATTATTCTCCTTCTATCTATTTACTTGTCATTCTTAATGTCTATTTTCTCAGCATTGTCTTTCTTTTACAACAATTTATTAACTTTTTTATATTTTTAATAATTATTTTCACTCCCACGAATAATAGACATGTAGGTGTAAAGAATATACGAGTATAAGGTAACATTAGAAGTAATGAATCTATATCGTACATTACTTCTAACAAAATTTACTTTCATGAAAAACAATATAATTAATGGTTCTTTCTATTATTCACCTTGAATTGTCATTCTGGTCTCAAATCTTTCTATAATTTTGTTATTGTATGCTCCAGACAAATTTAAAAAACAATGAGGTACACAAAATTTTTCTCAATTTCTGTCAATTTCTTTCATACTTTATTGTTTTTATTACAACTACTTACTTCTTATACAAATAGTGAATATTCTTTTTTTCTACTAGATGCTTTAATTATTAGGTTTTTAACTTAACACAATCTATGAAGCCACAGAAATTGGCTTCATAGAAGCCAATTCTGAATTGTTACTTAAAAGGTTACTTAAATTAAATAATAGGTTACTTAAATAATAGGTTAATTAATAGGTTACTTAAATTAAAAGGTTACTTAAATTGTTACTTGTTATTTAAAAGGTACCTGTGTCATTGACACATGACACAGGTACCTTTTAAATACTTACATAAACTTAATAAGTTAATATTTTAAACATAATAAAAGAAACAAGATTCATCATGACTTTAAGAATAACAAAAATGTTTAAACAAAGAAATTATGTCAACGTACGTAAAATCTGAACATAAACTTACTGTTAAAACTACAAACAATAATGATGATTCTATCACATCTAGTCTTGAATATTTAGAGGTCAGACATGTAACACTACTTAGTTAACAACCGAAATTACTATTAAATTATTCATTGATTTCTCCTGTTCATTAAACCCATTTACAGATTAATTCATAGCTAGTTCAGATATTTTTTTAAACACTGATTTTTATCCTTGTTTCAAGTACAAACCTTTATTCTAAAGCTTGAATCACTACTACTCTGTTTTATTTTATATATGTATATATATATATATATATATATTTCTTTAATTTCGTAAACTGCAGTATTTCCATTTATATTAAATTTTACTTTCATCTGCAAGTAATATTTTTTCTTATTATAATAATTTCAAATATCATATTTTCAAAAATGTAAACATTAAATTATAGATAATCTATTTTTGTTGAGTATATATAATTAATATGCAAAAATAATATTTAATAAAATATACATTTCACTGCATTTTGTCAACTGGATTGAATGTTGTTTCTTCCAGTACAGATTAAATAACTTATTTTTCATAGCTGTATGACTAGCAACAAATTCTATGTGTTTTCCACAGCCCCAATATTCATTTTTAAAAATGAGGTAGATTAGAAATGTTTTGATTATTGCTGTGCAAAAACATTGAGAGAATTAGTAAATTTGGATAAAAATTAAACAACTCAGAAAAAAATTCTATATGTGTAACTTTCTACATCATCTTTTTCTGAGACAATATTTATAAGTAGCATTGTTATTGTTTTAAGACGGATATTTTACTGAATAATTTAGAATAACATTTTATAAAGTTTTGAGGACTTTTATAGAAACTACAGAAAATTTTGTATTATGAATATTACCACACATAAGTAATCTGTCACCATCTACCATTTTTTTTCTTTTTTAATTAATTTAGAACATTTTGTAAAAAACTGGTGTTCATTTGAAAGGATAAGTTTTGAAATGACAGGTTAATTTTATGGTAAATTTATTATTATATATCATCATAAATCAAGGCAAATGAGAACTTTAGAATTAATACTAATATTTAATTACTTTTTTAAATGAAATCAATTAAATGCTCATCTCAAGGTCTCTTTAACACATGTAAACTTATCTGAAGAAAAGTATTTGTTTTTAAATGCATACTGTAAACTTATCTCAAGAATAGAAAACATATCTCAAGAATAGAATAGAGAATCTTAAGAATAGAATAGAAAACTTATCTCAAGAATAACAGTGTAGAATACTATCAAATAATATATTATTATATTAATCTTCTAACATGCATTTTAGTTTATATTTTAATCAATTTATAAACTACAAATTTATTTCTTATTATTAATTTACTCTATTAATTTATCTAGAATTCATAAGTTGTATAAATATAAACAAGTTTAAATTTGCTGACTCAATTAACCAAAGTGGTAAAGTAATCCTAATTTGGAACAATTTTAAGTTGATTAAGTACTGGGATATGGATACCAGTGAGTATAAGTCAAGATACAAGAAAAGAACATGTAAAGCCTTTTAGAACACTGTTTGCAGTAATTAAAGAATTATTTTTAAATCTCTTAAAAAACAAGATTTTGTAAAACATCACCCACAACAAAATTGATTCAGTTGTAGGAAATTGTGGAATCAAAACACTTGCAGAATTTGATGAACAGCATAATTATAAAACATACTATGAAAATGTAAGTAAACAACAGCACATAGCTTCAACAGTGAGGAAGAAGCAACAAAGGTTCTTAGTGATAGACTACTGAAAATCATACACTCATGTATTTCTCAAGTTCCTTCCAACAATATGTATTGAAACAACATCACCAGCATTAGATGAAATACAGATAATACAAGGAGGAGGTTGTGGGTTTGCTGATGCAACCCACAAATATATTTGAGTTCCAATTCATCATTGATCTTACGAATCCACAAACTGAAAAAAAAAGATTAAAAATTCTTCCTACTGAATGATTCCGCCAAAAAGGTAGTCTTTTTCAGAACTGCTCAGTCTTCAATTTTTTAAGTCACAATGAAACATAGTATGCAAATAATACTTTTGAGATGGTTTTCTACACTCCGCAGGATTTATTTTAACTCTTTACATTTGACGGATTTTTACAGAACAGAAAGAAATTTTTGTTTATCTAAAGACAAACAGCAGATAATGTGCTGCTGTTACACCAAAAAATATTTTGGAAAAGTATTTACAGCATAAAAACAATGGTGAGGTCACTGGGTTATAGCTAGTGAAAGTAATATTCTACCATTACAGTCAGTAGACAATAAGTAATCTTGGCAATTTCATATGTATTATAAATACATCAAATACATATGAAATTGCCAAGATGCACGTTGGAAATAATGTATCATTATCAGATAATTTCCTGGTGTTATATATATATATATATATATATATATTTTTTTTAATACATTTACATAATGTCTTATAATATATATAATGTTTTAATATGCATATATATATATATAAAATAATATAAAAGAAATTAAATATATATATATTTAATTTCTTTTATATTTTATTTTGCTTTTCCTATTTAAGTGTGATGTAGTTCTTACTACATCATCCTTATTACGTCCATTATATGTCATTATAATATGCGATTAAAAGTCTGTAAAATGCAAAGTGATGAGTTAAAATGTATGTATAACAGAGAATACTTAAGATGAGTTAACCAATCTTGAGATAAGCCTACGTATACCCATTATTACAAGCACTATGCATAATAAAATACATTACAATGGTTAAGTTATATACAATGGTTAAGTGGAATAACTTTTTAATATTTGGAAGAAAGAAAATTTGTTATTTTATGAATCTGAACCAATTGAGAAAAAAACAGTTAATTAGTTATGCGGTACTACCTTTCTGAATAAAGATACACTGATCCTAAGGAATCACAGTCAGATAGTATGCTCTTACTTGTAGGGAACTTGAATTATTCTTTTGAATGTACATGTAAAGTTTTTATCTAGAGACCATATGTGACTATGTTCCCTTTCTTAAAACCAACTCTTTTCCTTATCTGTGGTTTTCTTTTCTTTAGGATATTTTACTGGTTTTCATCAAATTGTACTAAGGAGGTTGAGATCTGTGTTATTACTGTATCTTTGGTATTTGTGTGGTTTGGTAGGGATGATTCTGTAACTGGAACTGTCCAGCGAATGTATTTCATATTTGGTGGCTGTAAGAAAAAACATGTGCTTATCTGATAAATCCAGCCCTCCTATTCCATAAAAGTATAGAAACATAGCTGTTGGTTCTATACCCTAGAACAGTGTTTCCAAACCTGGGTCATGCAATCCCCACAGTGATTGTGGTGATATGAAAGAGGGATCACAAAATTAGCCTGCAACTTTTCACGTAAACAATAATGAAATCATTTTATGAGAAAAAAGTAATTTATTATAAACAATGTACTTACACTTATAAGTACACATGTAAAGGAAATAAATTAATGAGATGGTTGCGTTTGTCTTTCATTTAAAGGTTTCTTTCTCCATACCTGGATCTATGTTAGAAACACACAAAAGCAAATTGTTTTCAAGTGATAAAAGATGAATCCTATACTTAGTTTTTGGTGCAACCATAGATGAAACCCTTTTCACAGAGGTAAGACGTGATGAAAGGGATTAATATTTTCAATGCTTCTCTGACTAAATTTCCATATTCACTTCTACAAGCAATCCAAAATATATCTAAATCTTCAGATGTGGAATAGTAGTTCTAATGTTTTATTGGCAGACATTTCAATAAGCTGGTTGTGAATCTCAACTGGTAAGTTAGCAGCTGCAACAACATTTTCACTAAATGGATTCAGTATCCATCTCTTCAAGAAATTATTTTTATCTTCCGGAAAATACTCCGCCAACTGAATTTTTAGCTTACACAAATGCACCTTCATGCTCCAAACTGTGCTGAACAATAATGGCTTCTTTATCTAAATCTTTCTCACTGTAATCAGAAGTAAGTGGAAACATATCAAAACTTTTGTTTTAAAGGCAAATAATCCAGATATTAAGTTTCTTAATAAAAGTGTGAACTTTGTCTGTCATTAATAAAATGTCATATCCTTGTAAATTGATATTCAAGTTTTTTAAATGTAAAAATACATTAGATAAGTAAGCCAACAGCAAAATATACTCATTATTCTTTAAAAACATTGAAAATGACATTTGTTTATCCAGAAAAAATATTATTAATTCATTTTGCAATTCCAACAGCCAGGTTAACACTTTTCCCCTGCGATAACCATCTGACTTCTGTATGGAAAAGAAGAAATTTTTACTTTTCACCAATTTCATCACATAGTTTAGCAAACAGTCTATTCTGTAATGGTCGACTTATAATAAAATTAACCACATTTACAGGTTTAAAAAGAATTTGTTTGAGATGCTCCAACATGCTTTTTTGTGGCAAGAGAATGTCTGTGAAGGAAGCAGTGTGTCCATTCCACCCTTGGTTAAGACAATCTTTTAATTTTTTCAGAAATCCCTGTTCTTTCTTGTTATCGCCTTTGCACCATCACTATATTCTGCAATACATTTTATCTAATCTATGTTATAATTTCTAATAGCTTCATAAATACATCAAAAAGACATTGTTCTATTTCATAACCAGTATTGATTAGCAAAACAACATATTTACTTTGACTGAATTATCCTTATCACATTCACATCTCACAAAACTGAAAAATGTTTACCACATACGTTGGTCATCAAATTAAACACTAAAAACTTCATTTGCTGAATTATCTGACTGACATTGGCAGCCATGTCATCAATTTGCATTGATACTGTAACATTAGAAAATGGAATTTTTTTGCTTCCTCCACCCTGTTAAAACGCCGACCGTATCATTTGCAGCAGGCAATATGAGGTTTTCTGCAATTGTATGGGGTTTAGACATCTTAGCTATTCTCAATTCTATGAGATAAGATGCTTCAAGTGTACTTTTATCAGTATGACTTGATTTACAAATAGAAGCTTGTTGGTTTTTCAAAGTATGTAATTTTCTTTCGAAAAACTCCAAGGATTTGCTTTTATGATCAGGATGTTTAGTTTCAAAGTGTTGAATTAATTTTGGTGGCTTCATGCTTTCATCAGAGAGGACTTGAAAGTAAACAACACTCTGTGGCTTTCCATCCAATGAAGTAAAACCATAATTTAAATAACTGTAATTGTACAATCTTGTCTCTTTTTACCAAACAATTCACTGGATGTAGATGGCTCACATCATTCTTTCACAAATTTATCCATTTTGCATAAGAATTTATTGAAAAAAAAAATAAATAACAGTTATACCATTTGACCGTACACTAAAAAATTGAAACCTCAATTACTATTATTTCCAATGAAAATATACTTTTAAAAACTTAAATAAAGACATATGCTTTGCATTTAAAACTAAACTGACATTCTGCAACACCTTACACCTTTTTTATACTACTAAGGCAACGTGTTCAAATGTATCATATGCATGTTTGAACATGACACTCTCACAGTGAATATTTTTTGCAAGCAGACCAAATTACAAGGAGCACATATACATCAAGTTGAAACTTGTAAATTTCTCATGTTTGCACACTTCACACATGCATATTTACACACATCACTATCAGATAAATAGTTTTAACTAGGTTTCACTGTGTTGGGATTGGGGGGTCGAAAAATATTCATTACATTTTTTTTTTTTACCTTTTGGGGATGATGGAACTAAAAAGGTTGAGAATCACTGTCCTAGAGCACTGGAAAAATATAGTAACTGAATAAATTATGTAAAAATAAAAAATCTAATAGTAGAAGCTATAGTTTATGAGACACTTGCTGTGAATCTCCAAAGTAAAGAAATATATATAGGTCAAATTAAAATGAAGTTAAAGAAAATCTGCGGTAAAAAATAAAAAAAAATAAAAATGTTCTTGGGTCGTTAAGTTTCTTAAAGAATAAATAAAATTATTACCAACAACTTATAAGAATTTTTTATCAGATTATTTTATAAAGGGGAGCATAACTCTCCACCCTGTCAAACCTCTAATTTCATTAAAAGAATTTCATGAGAAAATATAAGTCTGAAGCCTTTGTTAAACAAATAGTTAATGTATTAACTTAACCATTATATACAAAAAATTTGCTTCAAGCAATAACTGGTTCTTTATTTAGATACTGATACAGTAATAACCATGTTCCCAAGAACATTAAAAATTATCCTCATTAAAAATGTTTTGATTTTTATCATAATTATTTATGTAATATAAAATATAAATGCAACTAACAATATAAATTCAAATAACTAAAATGGTAAACTCTACAAAAATCTTTCAATATTTTACAGTTTAAAAGATTAAAATGGCATCATGTAAAATGAAAAACAGAGTAGAAAGTTTTTATATGACTGTTTCATATTCACCATAAACAGATTTATGGGTTTTTTACTATCAGAAAATAGTAACCATAAATAATTTTAACAAGCTCAGATTTTTTATCATCATAAAACTTTCTTATTAAAAATATACAACAGAGAATGTTACTGAATGATATAAATAAACAATAATACAAATAATAATTATAATTTAAAATAAAATAAATAATATACTCAAAATATATTCAAAGAAAAAACTTCCCAGACTTGTTCTACTTGTAAAAATAATGGACAAAGTTTGCATAAACATAGGTCTGGAAACGCTTTGTTCTCAAGTCATGGCTAGTGAAAGTTTTCACCCAGATTTCAGTTCTTCTAATAAAAAGAAGCCCTACTGTAATGTTTAGGACCCAAACTAAGGAGTAAAGTTGGTGGTTTCTTATGTAATTTGAGCTGGGAAATAGGATAAAATAGGTCCCAGAACTGTAACTCCAGTAGTTTTTAAGATATCCAATGTAAAACACAAAATGTGGTGTTGAAAAACAAGTTTTTTTTAGGTTAGCTTTGTTAAATGACTAATAAATGGGAAGATTTAGTAACAAATTTGTACAGAATCTAATTTTGAAAAAATGTAAATACAGTCAATAAAAAGCAAATAAAAGCTTTTAAAGATCGATTTTTTATTGAAGCAAAATAGTTAGAAAATCGTATTATTCTTACTGTATCTAGTAAACATTATTTTAAAAACAAAAACGCTAATTACTGAAAATATTTTAAAAGAATAAAAAATTTGTAAAACAATATTTTAGCTGTGTATATTGAATAATTTACACAATTAAAACAAAATAACTACGTAAAAACTAAAATGAAATGTATATTACTTTAAAAATATATTTTTTTAATTTATGTTTATGTCGGCAATTCTAACATTCTGGTCAACAATGAAAATTATGTTCTTCATTTGATTCTGTTATCATAAATTACATACAGATAAAGGGATCATATCGTTGTGTAAAAATATTGTTTATGGATTTTGCAACAGAAATTCTGAAACTGCTCGACGTGAACATCAGCAGAGATTTCCTATAAGGTGGATTCCAAACAGAAAAAATATTTCTTCGGTGAATCAGCATTTACTTATGAAAGAAAAGGTTATTTGCATCGTGTTCGTTTTCTGTTGAAAGCCAAGTAAATCATCGTGTTAATAATGAACATCGTGTGATTCAGCATAGCCCAGGCACTAGTACAAGACAAATTTCATGTTGCACTGGTTTATCAAAAAACAAAGTGTAGCGCATCCTATGGAAAGAAATTTTTTATTGTTTTTGCCTGCAGAAGGTTCAAAATATCCGGGCAACAGATTACCTCCAGCAGTTAAACTTCTGTCATTGGCTTCTAGACAACGCTGATAAGGTAAATTCAATTTTATTTACTGATGAAGCCACTTTTATGAGAAACGAAGTCTTCAATTCTAAAATTAGTAATTAATGGAATAAAGACAATCCACATGGTACTGTGGAGATTAGTTTCAAACATAGATTTCACATTAATGTTTGGTATGGCATTATTTATGACAAAATTCTGGGACCATTTGTTTTCAATAAAAGCCTTACAGGAGATGAACACATTCATTTCTTGAAAAATAATTTGGTGGAGGATATACCTTTACAAACTAGATTGCAAATGGTTTTCTGGCACGATGGTCCAACACCACATTTTTCTTTAGTAGCTAGAAATCCCTTGAATACTAATTTCTTAAAGTCGATTGGATGAGGTGGACCAACTGATTGGCCACCATGATCACCTGACTTTAACACCACAAGATTACTTCATTTGGGGCCATATGAAAATGATAGTAAACCAACAAAAAGTTAATACTAAAGAAGAGGTACTCCTAAAAGTCCAAAAGGCTACTGAATTTATATGAAACAATCCTGAGACGATATGGAAAGTCACCGGAAATATTTTATGTTGGGCAGAGTGCTGTATACATCGCGAAGGAGGAGTAGAGATAAAAAAATTCAATTTTCTGTCTATTTTTCATTTGTTTTTCTTCAATAAAATACAGATTTTTAAAGTTTTTATTTACTTTTTATTGGTTGTATTTATATTAATTTTATCACAATTCAATTCTCTACAAGTTTTGTCACTAAATATTCCGTGTTTATTGATCATTTAACAAAGTGTTTGTAATACAAACCTAAAAAAACTTGGTTTTTGACAATGAATTTTATGTTTTACGTCGGATAAGTTAAAACTACTGGAGTTAAAATTCTAGGACTTGTTTTATCCTATTTCCCAACTCAAATTACATAAGAAACCATTAACTTTACTCCTTAATTACAAAAATTACTGTAGTAGGGCTTCTTTACTACTATTAGAAAAACTGAAATCCGGACAAATCTCTTGCTAGCTGTAACTCTAAAACAAAGCGTACCAAACCTATGTTTATATGAACTTTTTTCATTATTTTCTCCAGTAGAACATGTTCTTCAAACTTTCAGGAAAGTTTGTTTGTTTCTTCGTGGGACACTCTGTATAAGTGCTATACTAATAAAAAACAGAATTTAAATTTTATGAAATTAAAAAAAAATTACTATTTATGTGATTTAATAAATATATATAGATAGATGGTTCATTTAAAGGATGATTAGATTACCCAGTCCAAGTGGATGAGATAAAGAAAGATTTGAACGGCCAACTTCTCTTGTCAATGAAAACCACAAACGGAGTGGTGGTCTTCCGTAAGAACTTTCTCGAGGTTGTGGTGTCTTCTCTTCTTCATTGACTGTTGATGTTCCTTCTGTTTCTGACATTTTAAATTTATTCCACCAAAATCTATTTAAAAGGAAAATTAAATTTATGTAAAAACAGTTAATATGAAAATAAAAAAAATATTCAGACAGAATATTTTAGAATGGAAACATTATTATGGGTGCTGGTTCTGATGATAAAACATAACTTTATAACCTGATGGGAAGTTTGATTGTTCTAGAAAATAAAATCATCTGTATGTATATATATATATATGTGTGTGTGTGCATGCGCGCACACACACATACACAAGCATATGCATTACAACACTGAAAATTATCAGAGTAGCATTCTAAAAAGAATCACGAGTAAAATAAGGTTGAAAAATTAAAAAATTCCATTTAGTAGATCAGCTTCATAGATTACTCTATTAAAAAAAATATTAACTGCAGTTTCACTGTGTGTTTACTAAAAGATAATGATACCAGTCAATGCCACATAAAATTTAATACAACAATCAATAATATTACTAATTAGTTGATAAAATCACTTTTGTTTCATCCTTATAATATACGCACTACATATTATATACATGTATCTCAGAAATAAACAGTGTGTTAGTAGTTAAAAAATAATAATTTAAAAACTAATTATTATGTTAAAAAATAATTATTTTATGCCAGTTTTTTCTATAGTCTTTCTTGGCTTAAGCCAGATAGTTCTTTTTTAAAAATATTTCATTGGCTCTAAACTCTCCTAGTAGATCACTAATTAGATTATCATTTTGTGAACTTCTTATATAATATATCATTAAGGTATATGTGTGATGTTACTTAATAATGATAATGAAGAATTGACAAATGTATAAGAAAGATATTTGGAATATAACAATTTAAGCAAATTACAAAGTTGTCATTAGATTTTGATGGAATTGATTGAACAATAAAGTAAGAACTTGCTTAAAAAATGAACATAGACAAATTATTTAATGCAGATTAAATATTTTATAATTTTGATACCTTTTAATTTTCACTAAATATTCTTCCATTGGCTAATTTTAAAAAGATTAAAAATTTATTTTTTTTAAATAAAAATTTGTTGGTATGTTAATGTTAACATTATTTTGCACAAATTCCTGTAGTTTAAATAAACTAATTCCATTTAGTTACACATTTTACAATTATAAAAAATGAATACTAATTAAATTCTTGCAATAGTTTTCTGTCATCTCCAAAAGTTAAAAGAACTTTTCACCGATATATATGGATTTTATATATATAAGTTATATAATATACACTTATATATATTTTCAATGATGATATGACATGTTTTCACAAATCACCTCATTCATCTCATATTTGTAGTTAAAAATGCATGTGCATCATGTCCAGCATTTTAATAATAAATACAAACTAAACATTAAAAATTAATTGCATTGATAGTCGTAACAGAAAGTGTTGCCACATGACAAAGTCTACGATCCAAGCAAAGTCTTGTAATTATTTTAAAACAAAAAATTTAATAAATAATTTTGTTAATTTATTAATATTTATTTATTTATACCATAATAACCATACACTGACACCCAATAATAATACTTGATAGATGAAAATGAATTTTGCAGCATGTGAAAGATACCATGCGGAGTTCAAACCTGGAACTACTGAATGCTATCTACTACTAGATGCTATCACATCCATCTAAACAGATTAGCATATAGTATCACTAACTTAGTAAAACTTTTACATGCAATCTGCAGTGAATAGCAGTTACATGTTCTTATTTTATTGTTATTTTTCCAGAAAATAATAAATAACCAAACAAATCAAATAACAACAGAACAAACTAAACAATAATAAACAAAACTGCAAGGATAATCATAAACTGTAGGCAAAAATACAGCAATTATAACAAATAAATTACGTGTAATCTAGGCAACTATATGGTGACATGTCTCACAATGATCATTTTTCCTAATGTCGTCTTAGCAACAAACTATAATGCAGTGTAAGAATTAAAGGTTGTTAGTAGTTTTCAGCTTGGCAAAGTAGTTATATGATTACTCACAATGATACCTGATGTATAATGATATATATCTGATTATAAACCTGATTATAAACCTGATAATAAACCTTCTAAAGTACACTACTAACCATTTATTATATATGATATTTATATTATAAATTCTATTAATATAAACCACCTAGTACAGAATTTTGAGATAAGACATATCTACCTTAATTTTACCATGAAAGTATTTTCACAGGATCCAGCATCCTCAGTCATAATTAAAATATTTAATTAAACTGTTAATATTTAAAAATACTAAAATAATGAAAATTTTTTCACAATTATTGCATTTTATTTTATAAATACCAGTAAAATCATATTTATTATTTTTTTTTATTATTATAATATTTTAAATGTTTTATTACATAGTAATCGGGTTTATAAGCAGGTTTATATTTTTTATAATTATATGCATTAAGTTTTCTATAATTTTATTAGTGTAGGAATAATTTATATAAATTATCCTTGCATTTGTTTTCATATACGGGTTTTTAATGTTTGTATTATATTTTGAATTATATTTTTTATATATATTATCTATCAATGAGGTATCGTATTCATTTTTCATAGCAACATTCATTATACTATTTATTTCGTTATGCAATTCCTTTATTTGTATATTTTATGGCTCTATTTATCATGTTTTTAAAAATATTAATTTCTTGAGACCAAGGATGGTTAGAATTTTTTTTTCTTAATTTTGTTAGAGGTACATTTTTTATACACTGTAGTTATTATCTGATTGTTTTAATTTATTTTAATATTTACGTCTAAAATGTTTGTTTTTCTATTATGTTCTATTTCATATGTAAATTTTAATTCATCCATGATAAGAATTTAATTTGTTTAAAATTATTTCATGTTCATTATTTATATATTGGTTCATATATAACCAAAAGATAATAGAGTATTTCATCCATAATAAAATTTTATGTACTTGATTTATATCATGAACTACTTTACTTTCAAAATCTTGCAGTAAATCTCTGACATTACAGCGGATAAGGGAAAACCTGTAGGTAAAGTGTTTTCCTGTGTATAACAGGTTCCATTAAATTCAAAATAATTTTTACATATATTTTTAATTATTATTATAATATTATTTATAAATTTTGGGTCTTCTACATTTATTAATTTGTTTTTTATTACTAAAATGGTATAATGAATGGGAATGTTGGGGGTACATATTAATTAAGTAGAAACTTATCATTTTTGTTTTATTATTAATATTTAATTTATCAATCAATTCATACCTGTTTTTATATTGCATTTATATTCTAAATTAATTTTTGTTCTAATTATTTTATCAATCATTTTGGTAATTATATAACTGGGAGCAGATTTGAAATTAATTAATGGTCTATCATAGGGATACCTTTTTTTATGTAATTTTGCAAGCCCAATGAGTTTTGGGGCATAAGGCTTATATGGGTACAGTCTACTATGGTATTTTAATTTGTTATTATAATTAAATATTTCTTTGTGTTTTACAAGTCTTTTGTAATTCATTATATAGTCTTTTTAACTAAGTCTTTGGTAATTCTTAAAAATTTTTTAGTTGAGTCGTTAATGTTTTTAAAATCATTTTCATTTATATAATTATGCTTCAATTTAAATGACAACAGCAGTTCTTGTTTTAACAGATTTTACTATTATACAATTATTTTTTTAATTTGGTTTTTAGTTTATATATTTTGTTTTTATTTATTATTGAATTTTCATAATGAATTAAGTTTTTGTTATTACTTTTATTTTTAATTTTATTACTTATATTATTTTGTATTTTATCTTTTTCTTCATCAGTACAATTAATTTTGCTGATATTATATTCCGAATCTATTATTGGGCTTTTAGTAATTTTATCTGTATTATTTTCTGGCAAGTTAAATTTAAATAAATTTGCAATTATTAATTTCTCTTTATCTTGGAAATCAACTTTTGTTAAATTTACTAAACTTTCATTTATTTTAATTTTATCTGATTTTTCCTGTATATTATCAATTTCTGTAAGTTATACTACCTTTAATTATTTTGTTATTTATTGTTTGATAATTTATATTATAAATGTTATCATTTTTATATATTGCATTATTACTACTGTTTTTTATTTTGATCAAATCATTTATTTTTTTGTTATTTGTTTTTATTATTTTCTTTTTAAATACATTATTCATTAATTAATGTTAATTTTTATAAAATCAGAGATATAATTAAATATAGCATTACCCAAAACTTATAATAAACTGAAATGCATATTGTATAATTCAATATTTACACAGTTTCTCTTATAGTAAGTATATTTTATCTTCTGATTTACCCTGAAA
The DNA here is from genome assembly GCF_047948215.1 of Lycorma delicatula. Classification (NCBI taxonomy): domain Eukaryota; kingdom Metazoa; phylum Arthropoda; class Insecta; order Hemiptera; family Fulgoridae; genus Lycorma; species Lycorma delicatula. The sequence goes on along the minus strand of NC_134463.1, from coordinate 16,680,257 downwards.
TTTTCTGCTTGTAATTTAGTTATACATATAATATTGTTATATTGAAACCCTTTTATATATATTTTCATGTATTTAGGTGTTGGTTTGATTTTAAACATTCTTAAATTTATTGAATTTATAATGCTACATAGTTATTGTGTAAATTGTAAAAGAATTTTGAATGTAAAGAATTAATTAAAAGTACGCAAAAGACACTCATCTTTTACATAACCCATTCATTATGGCTGATAGATGACTATCTACATTTATTATGATTCATCATTATGCACTGAACTACAATATATTTACGACAGAACAATGTTTATTTTAAGGTCAAAATAGTAAATATTTTACTAAAATTTAGTAAAAAATAATCAAAGTAGCAAAACAAAATGAAGTACATTTATATTACTTTATTGAAATATGTAGCAAGATTAGAAAAAAATAATATGTGATGTTTTATTTTCTAAAAAAAGGTTATTTATTCACTGAGAGAGTATAGAAAAAATAAACCTTAACTATAAAAGTTATATTAAACGACAATTTTTTTTTTAACTATCAAAAATAATAAGAATAACAAAGAGAATTTAATTTTTTGAAAAGAATTATTAAAAGTCATTAAATCTCATATATTAAACCTATTAATTTTTCAACATATATATTACAGTTTATAAAATACTTTTAAAAAACTTGTATTTTTTATATTCCTTGTTTGAAATTATTCTGTTTAGTTAAAGATCTGTTTATTTATAATAATAAATTAAAAATAAATTTTAAATTAAAAGAAAAACCACCCATTGAAATAACACTTTTTGACAATAACACTAATTTTTTGATAGTGAATATATATGTATATTATATATCTATATGTGTGTATGTGTATGTGTGTGTGTGTGCACGCGCGCGCAAAGAGAGAGATAGCAAAGAGAAGCATTAGAAAATAACAAAAAAATACTATATTTATACAACAGTTAAAATTTAAAAAAAACCTTACAGTCACAATATAATCAGATCACTGAGAATAATATTTCATAAAATAATTTGAATGAGAAAATATTTTAACATTCATATCACTATGTATATAATAATAAACAAATGGTAGCTGTAAAGAAACGTTCCCTTTAGATTTGTCTATTGATTTCCCTTTTATTCTGTACTATACTAGAACTGACTGTACTTGGTACGACATCAAACTTTACTTCATTCTAACACCTGTTGAATAATGCTACCATAACAACTGAACTATTCAATGAATCCTTACACAAATCTTATCACAAAAAAACATCGGCGCTTTATGTTATAATAGAATTTTTTTTAAAAAAGGCTATTTATTCACTGAGAGTATAGAAATAAATTTCTATAAAAGTTATATTAAATGACAATCTTTTTTTAACTGTAAAAAATAATAAGAATAACAAAGAGAAATTTCAATTTTGTGAAAATAATTATTAAAAATTCATTAAATCTCACACATAAGCCTATAATTGTTCTCAATTATTTTTCTTTTCTTATAATAATTACATAACAATAAAAGTTAATAAAAAGGAGACATACCCGCAATATTAAAAATTAGTGGGACTTTATATGAAAATCCATGATATATTCTACGCCTGATAACAATAATTTTTGCAAATATTTACAGCACTTCATAAACTAGAAAGAACAATAAAACTGCCAAGTAATTTATTATACTTGAAAAAGATAAACTCTATGAGTAACCTTTTAGCAACAAAAATTGGCAAAAAATTAAAATAATTTTTTTGAGATTTATGTGGAAGCTCTACTCTGTCTCTTGGTGAGGTTTATGCATATTTCCTCAGTAGTATTCTCTCAACTAAGGCAAAATCAACTAACAAGGTAATTTCAAACAATGCAGTCTTTTATTATACATAACAATAACAATCATAAGTAAAATCAGTCTTTTAAAACCCACTCTTCAAATACATTTCATGTTTACATCATCAGGGCAACAGACACTTGCTTATTATTTTTTTATACAGACTAGTCTATCAATAAAAATGGATCTATTTGATAATTGACATTTATATGGTTTCATTTACAATGTCAACTCACCATGGCATATCCAAATTAAATTTATCACTGATGGGATCTAGTTGCATCATGTGCTGCCCTCTAAGCTCTGATTGCAAAACCACAATAACTTGCCTACGGTTGAATGCAATTGACTGCATCTTCTGGCTATGCCACATGTTGGGTATACGGCAAAGAACAACATCAAGAGTGCTATTCAGCTTCTAGCATTCCATCTACAAATCAGTCTGTGCCTTACAGAGCACGGCATACCTTTAATTTTAAATTACAGTCTTACTGCTTGCCCCATGCACTAGGAGTAATAGTGGTCATATTAGGCCAATTCTCAATTGCCAAACAGTGGATGTTTTTACATTATCTCTTAAATAACCAGGGATTTACAGTTTCAGAAACCATCATGGTATCAGAAATCTAATCAGGTCTGACATGTGAATCAATAACTAATATCTTTTAGGGAATGATGCATTTAGTTTCCTTTGAACTACATAATCTACAATCTACAAAAACCAGTTTATTAAATGTAGCTTCTACCATCATGTTTTTTGATCACTATGTTACACCCTTGAATTTTTCAGGACTCTACACTCTGATATGTTCCTCTCTTTTTCTGTTTAGCCTCTGGAACCACCGTAAGGTATTACTTCAGAGGATGAATGAAGATGATATGTACGAATGTAAATGAAGTGTAGTCTTGTACAGTCTCAGGTTGATCATTCCTGAGATGTGTGGTTAATTGTAACCCATCCACCAAAGAACACCAGTATCCACGATCTACTATTAAAATCCATATAAAAGTAACTGCCGTTACTAGGATTTGAACCTTAGAACTCGTCTTCGAAATCACCTGATTTGCAACGTTAAGTTAACCACCAGACCAGCACGGTAGGCTCTCTGATATGTTTCAAATTCTATGAAACCACCACATTGTAATAAATACCATTACAGTCTTACTCGGGACCTGAATAATCATAAATTTACACAAATAATTTCAAATAAATAATATTTTGAAAACTAAAATTGACCAAAAATAGATTCTCATTTTAATTAAATTTTCATGTTGGTAAACAATATAGAAAAGTCTCTGAAAATAATTCACTGAAGAACCAGGTCTGATCATTTTTATAACAGAAGGTAGCAGGTAGATATATGTTAGACATTACAACAAAATAATTGTTAAGTGACCTTATATAAAATATTAATCACTTGTAAATAATGGCTTAATCATTTATTCCCAAGAATTATCAGATCTTGGTCTTAGATTAGCAAAGAATTCAGGAGTGAAGTAAATTGATGTCCTTTTGTTTGATTTTAAAAGAGAAGGGAAAATTTTAGTTAATAATTTCGATAACAAAAGTTCTTGATGGTTAGAAAGTACAGAACTTGTTATAGTATAAGATAGTTAGCCATAAGTAGGGAAGTGATTATTTAGCTAAATACCATGCCCTGCTGTACTATTTAAATTACTGTATCATAATTTCACGTACCTATTTTAAAACTAAAGAAGAAAGTCTTTTCATAAATCTGAAAATGTATAAACATTTTCACACATTCTATTACGTGAGTTTTTACTATATTCATTTGGATTAATACAAAACATAATAATTAAACTGCTAACAGTTTAAATCAATAAACAGGATTAAACAGTTTAAAAAACAATAAACAGGAACACGTTGTTAGCCTAAATGTGTCTTACGGGAGACATTTATCACCTGAACGGAAATGTATAATATTGTTGTAGGAAATGACGGAATGAGGAGTATTGATTAGTTAACATATTTTTAAATGTGAATGTGTTTAAAAAGTGTTGGAATACATCTATTCTAAATATTTTATCCAATATTCACAACTTATTCTACATACGAAGCAAATAACAAAAAAAAATCATTCTTACTAGAGAGCAGCTTTATGTAAATAGATTTTTCACTTCATAATTTATTAATAGGTCTTTTGATATTGTCCAATGCATATTCTTTGTATTTAATTTGTATCACTCATCTGATTATTTTAGTACATTATACTATTCTGCAGCTACATATATTTCAGTGTTATTTTTTTCTATTTACAATTCTTTCAACTGCTTATTAGACTTAATTAAAGACTTTTGAAAAAGTCTACTTAAATATAAAAACATTTATTTTATAAATTCTTGTAGAAAAGCTTCCAACTGCTGGTTAATTCTTTCAGAAGTTTCTGACCTTAATTATTTATTTATATTTAAAGTATTATATTATCAGAAGTTACGGTAATTCGGTGGTGTAGTTCTGATTTCTAATCCAATCATCACAGGTTCAAAATCAACTATGATAAGTTAAAATTTTATAATGATTTTACTACTAATGCTGTGCAAGCATAAACAATAACGTAACTATTTTATCTATATTTAATTGCTATAAATGACCCAATCACCTCCGGATCCACTGTTAGGCATTCTTTAAAGGATGAAGATGAATGATTTGTAGCGTGTGTGAAAATGCCATGCCTGACCGGGATTCAAATCCAGGACCTCTGGATGAAAGACTGAGACGCTACTACTTGCACCATGGAGGCCGGCCCCAATCACCTGTTGGTATGTCATAAGTGTACTGCAAGACCAAAGGCTTAGTCTTTTTGTAACTACTACAATGAATAAGGCTTAAGATATTTAACAGTTTTATTTTTTCTGTCTAATAACAATAAAAAATGACTGACATATTACAAAATTGTTTCAAGCAAATTACTGTAAATCATTATGTTTATACAAACAAGACTAGTATTTTTCATATAAACATTTATGCTGGCATCACATTCTTTAAAATTAAGTCAAGATAAAGAATTCAGGTCATTCTGATAGTGGAAAGAACATGTTATTCAGTGCAAAAACATACATAAAAGATGAGTCTTTCTTTTATCTATCAAGTAGAAACCAGCTGGATTTGTCAGAATACTCTTAAGAGTAGATACACAAGTTATACCAGTTACACGCATTTAATAAAATTTCTTTAATAATTATTTTATTAATATTTTTATACATAAATGTGATAGCAGTTAGTTATAAAACTAATTTTATTTTTTTTAATCATTTAGTTTTATTTAATTTTTTTTTTTAAATGAGAATGAATATTATATAAATAAATATATTATTCAGATTAGTACATAATTATACATTACACAAATCAGAGAAATTGGTAGAAAGATCTGTTAAGTCTGCGGTAATTTATTAAAACTTGCAACAAAAGTATAATAAGTC